>NW_027269320.1:1880000-1955000 GCF_023055355.1 Agelaius tricolor | reverse complement strand
CTGCTCACAGGGATTGAACTCCGTCCTGGCGCGTCCCCCCACCAGGCCGCGTGGAAAGCACCGGACGTGCTAGAGGAGGCAGCGACCCGACGAGGCGGGCGCGGCCCAGACACCGAGGCCCCTTTTCAGCCCGGGCGGCTCGCTCTGCAGCAGGCGGCAGAACGGCAAAGGAGCGCACGGACCGGGCTCTGTTCCACCCATGTCCACGCCCCATCAGGTTCGGGCACTTTCGCCCTCTCTCTTTTCTCTCTCACCTCTCTCCCTTCTCGCGGCTCAGCTCCAGCCGCACCGCTGCCCGGCGCTGCTCACGGCCGGCACCCACACGGGCGCTACCCGGACCGGGGCCGGCACCGGCACCTCGCGTGGTTTTTAAGGACACCTGAAGGCTCGCAGGGCCACGTGGCTGTCACACAGCTCAGGACGGTAAAGACGCTCTTCCCCAGGCCAGCAGGAGGGGCGACACCTCGCCTGCAACAGAAAGCGAATTGGAAAGGAAACCGCCCTGCCCGAGCACCGGACCCCCCCCCCGCCATGGCTTCCCCGTGACAGAGAAGCCTTGGAAGGAGAGCCAGCCCGCTGGGGGCCCTCCCCGACGGCACCCAAAAAGCCACATCAATCAGGCGCGGCTCCGCGCCAACGGCGACAAGGGCCCCACGGCCACACTCCTGGGACAATGGCGACGGCCGCCCGGCCCACCTGCGGATTGGATTGCTCGCGGCAGCAGAGGAGCGCAGGGGGTGCCGCCATTCGCGCACGGCCAACAACGGCTCCCCCCCTTTCGGCTAGGTAACGGCGGGACTGGACCGGCCCCCGCTGGGCGGGGCGGGGGGGGACTCGGTGGCCCCCCCCACCCCCTTCCGGCCAGGGGAACCCAGCCGAGCGTGTGAGAAAAAGTTCCACTGACCTGGCGCCACGGGCCACCGGCTTTTGCCCGGCCTCGCGGCGGTCGGCTTTCCCTTCCAGAAAAAAAAGCCGAGGGATGGCACGACAAAAAAGGCACACAGAGGCGCGTTCGCAACGACCCGTGCTAGCCACGGGGGCTGCAGGACTGGGGGCCTGGGGGGGAGGGGGCCAAGGTACGCGCCTCACTGCGCCCTCACGACGGACCCACCGGCATCCCGCTCGCGCCTTCATTGCAACGCTTCTCGGTGCCGTGGCTTAGGGCCGCAAGAGAAAATTAAAAAGGCCCGCGGAGGCCTGGCGGGCGCCCCCCCAACTCCACCCGCCTCAACAAAAAGCAACGGACCCGGCGCGGCAAACCCGGCCCCGCCCGGCAGAAGCGGCTCAGTCGATCCGGCAACGACCGAGGTAGGCGAGGCGCCGCCGCCTCGCCCAGGACCAGTCTGGGGGGGCTCTCCGTCGGGTGCTGGGCCCGTAAAAAAAAAAAAATACTAGGCCAAAAAATTCTGCCCGCCACAACGTGGGTCCCCGGCTTAAGGCCGAGGAAGGGAGACGGCTTCAACAACGCGGGCTGGGGACCACCGCCACCGCCGAGGCGGACCCACAGGCCCAAAACAACAGCAAATGATTCTGGAGCAGAGGCATTGCTTGGAGAAAACTCTCCCCTGCTTTGTCTGGGCAATCCTTAACCAGTGTCTTACATGGCTCTTGCTGCCAATTTCTTGCTCAACAGTGTGATAGATCAATCTGATTTGTGCTAACAATTGCAACTATATTTTAAATAGTTTAGAAAATATTTGTTAAAAAGTAAGAGAGGAAAAGGATATGGAATTAGTGTCACAAAAGAGATGTTTTCAGATGTTCATGAGAAAACAGGATGCAGGATGTAGTTTGAGATAAGGAACATCCCAAAAATGCAATAGGCCTCAGGATAATTAAAGAATCGGCCTTGAAATGGACAAAATTGGGATGATTCCAGGTATCTATGAAATAATAAGGCTTCTTTTTGGAATATAATGCTGGCTTCTATAACACAAGACTTGGGGTGCATGTGCAGCTTGTGGGGTTGTTCAAAGGACAGTGATGATGAGGAGAAGCCTTCGTGGGAAGCGACCACCAAAACCAAAAGACCCCTTAGAAACAAGCAGCGCAGGCACTGTGCAGTACAGTGACATAGATTTCAAGAATCAAAAATAGGAGGAGATTGACAGAAAATTATTGAGGAATATGTATTAGCATACAGTCTATAAGTTGTGTTTGGATTCTTTATCTTTTGAATGGGAGGCAGGGTGAGAAAACCCTCCTGTATCCTGACTGGTTTTGCTTATGCTTTATCCAAACCACTGCCAAATTATTTTGTATCTGCTTGATTATATTTGATTGCATGATTTTATATAAAATTGCTGCTCAATTAAAATTGCTGCTAAATTCTAATGTTGGTTTATTAAATTAGACGTATAGGGACCTCATTCATAACAACAGCCCACCTCAGTCACCTACCCGTTGGGACTGTGCTTTCTACTGAGCCAGTCCTGCCAGAAAAGCAGCTTTAAACACACCTCTAAGAAGGCACTGATCCACATAAAGCACATCCATTCCCCTCTGCCCAGGGCCAATCCCCTGTACATCTGGCAGCCTGCAAAATCTAACACCCCCTCAGGGTCCAACACATTGTTCCAGCCCAAAGCACAAAGGCAATTTGTTTTGTTAAATCTGAAGTAATTCCTGCAGGTCCTCGGCCTTCCAAGGCCAACGCTGCCACTCCAGAGGGAATCCTGTGACCCCGAGCATTTGATGGTGACCACACCAAAGCAAGAAGTGGCTCCTTCAGCAGGAGAATGGCACATGGCAATGCTGGGCCTTTGTGTCCCCAGCCTTCCCCCCATTGTTTCAGCAATGGCAGCTACACTTAGGCAGCTTCAGCAGAGCTTATTTGTGTTGGCTTAGTGCAGATCAGGACTCCCAGCCCACCTCTAACAGCAGCTTGCAATGACACCAGGACCTGCACACTGAGGTCTTTTGCTGGAGGCAAGCCCGTCACAAGCACACACCCTCTTCAAACTTCCCATCAAACAGAAAGGAGAAGAGCAGGAAAAGGCTACCTTTGGACCAGTCTTCCCCAGGTCTACACATGGGCCAATTCTGGGTAGAAAACTCCCGCCAGTGCTGGCCTTCTTCTTCATGTTGAGAAACTTCTCCCACAGGAACATAGAGGGAAGCAGCTGAAAGGCAAAAATAAACCAGCTAGAGCCTCAGAGTTGGGCTTGTTCAGAAAGGCTTTTCTTGAACAAGTGGCACTGGTGAACAATTTGTGATCACATTGTCCAGGACAGTCCTGGAAGCCCTGGAAGTTGCTTGCTGAAATACTCAGCACCAAGAAATTGACAATACAGAGTGCAATACACATACTCCAACCACATGGCTCTGTCCCATCAGCTTCTCCGTGATTGCATGTGACATGGTTGGGCATTTCTGCTCTTGGGGCATTTGTTTCCTCTTTAGTTCTATTGGATTGAGGCAGTGACCTTTTCAAAGAATGGGGAGGAGCTCTCAGAACTGCCCTGACTCCATCCCTGTACAGCACTGAGAACTCACAGCAAGGAGATAGCACTGCTGGGTGAGTCCAAGAGAGGCAAGAAAGGAACATTGTACCAAGAGTGAGGAGCACAGGAATGTGTCCAAGTTGTAGTTCTCTCTGGTAATTAGCATTTGTTTTCTCTCTCTGGGCTCACAGACCCCTCCAGAGAAGAAAACAGAGGGATCTCCTGGACAGAGCCTCAGCACTGGGGCATCTTCAGTCAAGTGAGCTCCAGACACCAAGGGACATTTGTGACCCTGGCTCCCGGGAGCAGGTGAGAACTGTACAGCCCTCAAGATTCCTACCAATCCAGAGCTTTCAAGAGAGGCCAACTCCTTTGGGAGAGATACCATCAACACATGGTAAACCAAAATCAGGGGAGAATTCCCAGCACAGGAAGATTTCCACCATCCTGCAGAACAAAGGTGTGATGGTGTTCACAGGGGTCTTAGGATGAGGGAAGAGACGAGGATCTGACTCCATGGTTCAGCAGGCTTGATTTATTATTTTGTGATATATAATTTATTAAAAATACACTAAAAGACTAGAAGAAAGGATTTCATCAGAAGGCTAGCTAAGAATAGAAGAGGAAGGAATGATAACAAAGGCTTCTGGCCTGGACTCTCTGTGTGAGCCAGCTGGGCTGTGATTGCCCATTAATTACAAACATCCAACATGGGCCAATCAAAGATCATCCTGTTGCATTCCACAGCAGCAGATAATCATTGTTTACATTTTGTTCCTGAGGCTTCTCAGCTTCTCAGGAGGAAAAATCCTAAGGAAAGGAGTTTTCATAAAAGATGTCTGCGACAGAAAGGTGCTGAGACATTTTCTTCTGGACGTGCTGCAGCAGATAACTTGCTTTGCTGTACACTGTGTCTGCAGGGCTGGATCTGTGCCCACACAGGAGCTGAGAGAGAACAGCTGCTTTGGAAGCTCTTCCAGCTGGGACCAGCCCTGTCTCACAGGGCTTTGGGCAGAGTTTGAGCTTTCCCCCCAACATGCTCAGGTGCCCAAGGGCAGCTTGGTCTTGACACCAGCAGGGGGCTATTTACAAATCACAAACGGGACAGGGCTGCTGTGGAACTGCCTTGAGCTGTTTTATTTTCCAGCATCACTCTCATTACATGGTTATGACAATGGGAAGATGCCAGCAGCTCACATCCCAGGCAGCAGACCAAGAACTTAATGTTACAACTTCCTTTATAAGTTTCTTGACCAATCACACAAAGCAAAAGCACATTGACAGTAGTTCTATCCAACCACTATAAGCACACGTACCTTTGGTTAAAACAATGCTTGCTTATTTTGAATACAATACCTGCTTGTAAGCCTTAAAGCACAATGCACAGAGCTCCATTATTAAGCTTTAACCCTCCTAATATCTTGCTAGATAAACTTTGCTGTAGCTTAGAGAGTTATTCTAGACAAGCGTTAATACACAGACCATTGTTCTATTTGTCCTTGTTTTTCTACTTTTTAAATAATTTTTCTGCTGACCTAACTCATGGCAGCTGCTTAGCTCTAATCACAGTTCTACTGTCTCTGAGGCTGCCTTTTGCAGCTTTCCCAAAACCTTCTGATTTTTAGATTCCCACAATTCCCCCTCTCTGTTCATCTCAAAAGAAACCTTCATAATTGTGTCGTTTATTACTTGTGTTTCGTAGCCTTACTAGAATATTTCTGCTTATTACCTACTTAAAGCATTTTCTTCCTTGCACTAAAGCAGGGGCAGGGAGAGCAGGGACCCCAGGGCAGTTTGCAGCCTTAACACAGCCCAGTGGGTACTTACAGTGAAAGATGTCAGTCTTTCCCTGGACAAAAGACGAGGAGTCGAGGTCTTCTTTGGGAATCCAGAAGCCATTTTGAAGGCAGGATCTCCCAGATGAGTGACAATGCCTCAAAAAAACTGGAAGAAGCAACAATGGAACTCTGAAAATCCAGAACCCAATTCATGGCAGATTCAAGGCATATACTGGTGCTAAACATTTTCTATGATTTGAAAGTAGCTAAGTGCTTGTTTGGTGTAAGTAGCTAGTATGTTAGGCCTCTAGTTGGACTTGATTTGAACTATAGGGCTGCCTTGTGCAATTCAAAGATGGATCATACTGAAACCTGGAGCTAAAAATCTGAACATTAATAAGAGTTAGAACAGACAAAGCTGCAGCCTAAATATTACTTTAAAATAGCTAGAGTGGACATCCTCTTCTTTAGGCCAAAGCACCCCTGCTCTCTCAGCTGCTTCTCACAGGACTTGGGAGAGACTGGAATGTTATGGCTAATGGCTTAAAAATTGTTCTAAAGGACTTTCTGCCCATTGGGACAAAACTGTATAAAGAGGCTGCGACCACCCAAGCCCACCCTTCCCTGAAAATGCCTCTGGACTGGAATTTGGCACTGTGAGTTAAGCTGCCTAAGGGAACTTGAGACAACACAAAGGTGACACTATTGTCCCATTAGCTCAGGGCTGGGGAGAAGTGAACAAGGCTGCAGAGAAAAACCTATCCACAACAAAGCCAAACCCAGCAGCTGTGCTGAAAATCAGTTCTGTCTGGCTTCAAGGTGGGCAAGTCATAGCCACAGACTCATCTGCTGAGGCCAGGTTTGCACACAAACCTCCCATCAAAGACCTCCACAGTGCCCCCAGACCCATTCCTGAGGCCTTGCACCAGACGACTGCAGGGCACGCAAAGTAACACAACGGATCTGAAAATCCAGAAGCCAATTGATGGCAGACTCAAAGGACAGACAGATGCTAAAGATTTTCTATTATTTGAAAGTAGCAATAGACAGAGTCCAACTTGCCCCACCCCAGGGAGGCACCTGGGAGGTCCCACCCTGCCCAAATCTGCATGAATCCATTGGAGTCTTACGTTTTGCGAGACTTCACCACAGAGAAGACCAGAAGAGGATTTGATGGTATGCCAATGGGATCCATGGAACGGTGATGTTTTTCACTTAATCTGTCTCTGTCACTCTCCTTCTTCCCCTTCTTCCCAAGCCCCCATCCCCCCCCCCCCCCCCCCCCCCCCCCGCTTCTTTTTCTTTTCCTTTCTCTCGCTCTCTCTCTTCCTCACATTTACTGTTACATAAAATCCAGACTATTGATTTTGGCATATGGTCTCGTTGCGCCTTAACTCACAAGCCTCTCCCCAATAATTCTAATAACCAGATGATAACAACCCACTGAAACTTGAACAGACTTCGTTCACCTTTAAGCAGTTTAAGCAACCACTATACGGGAAAAAAAAGTATAGACCAGTACATTTAGAAAATGTTGCATTCCTTCAGTGCAAAAAAAAAAAGCACAATCAGTAGAGCATATATTGTTCATCCACTCAGCTGTGCATTGTGGTGGTGTTCACAGGGGTCTTCGGATGAGGGAAGAGATGAGGATCTGACTCTTGATTTATTCTTTTATGATATATATTCTATTAAAATTATACTAAAAGAATAGAAGAAAGGATTTCATCAGAAGGCTAGCTAAGAATAGAAAAAGAAAGAATGAAGAACAAAAGCTTGTGTCTCAGACAGAGAGTCCAAGCCAGCTGACTGTGAGTGGCCATTAATTAGAAACAACTCTAGGAGACCAATCACAGATGCACCTGTTGCATTCCACAGCAGCAGATAACCATTGTTTACATTTTGTTCCTGAGGTCTCTCAGCTTCTCAGGAGAAAAAACCCAAAGGAAAGGATTTTTCATAAAACATGTCAGTGACAGTGCAGAGCACTGAACTGCTGCACCAGAAGATGGGCATTATCCCATCCTGTATTTCCCTTTGGCATTCTCTCTCAGAGTGCAGATGAGACAAAACCAAAAAGTTCAACTTGAGTTTACCTTCTCAATCTTTACCTTCAAAGGAAATTCAGGAACTTTCTGCAGAGGCCAATGCTCTGCACATTGATGAACTCCTTGCAGAGGCCAATGCTCTGCACGTTCAGGAACTTTGCAGAGGCCAATGCTCCGCGAACAATTCCCCTGGCGAATCGCCCAGTGAAGCCGCCTGCAGGAGCCCAGGCTGCGCACAACCAGCCAGGGCCGCGTTCTCAGGCAACTGAGGCCGCGCCGCTGTCACAGACGCTGCCGCCGCCTTCGTGGTTTCCAGGCACCCGCGGAACCCGGCAGCCGCCGCCCTTTCCCGGATCCTGCCCCTCCCGGCCCCGCACGCCCCCCAAGATGCTGCCGGGGCTCGGGGGCTTCGTCTGCCTGGGCTGGGGCTCGGCCTCCCCTGCGGGACAAGGTGAGGGGGGGGTCCCCGGGGGTCGTGTCCCCCCGGGAGCGTGTGTGAGTCCCCCATGTCCCCCCCAAGCCGGGGTCACCCCCTTTTCTCTGCCCAGAGCTCCTGAGCCAGCTCCTGCTGCCCCCTGCGAGGGGCTTTGGGGAGCCCCCCGGGGACCCCCTTGAATGCCCATTCCTGGGCACTGGTACCCTTCGCATCTCCTTCCCCAGTTCCAGGACCCCCTGCACCCCCTTATCCTGCCCCGACACCCCCTGCACCCCCTTTCCCGGGTATCCTCCTCTCGCAGCCCCTGGATCCCCCGTTTCCATGAGCCCGGGGACCCGCGGACCCCATTCCCGGCCAGCCCGGGGCACCTCAGCCCCAGGCCTTCCTTTGCCCGGCGAGCGGTGACGTCACTGCAGACTCGGGCCGCCATTGGCGAGCAGCAAAGAGCGGCGCCAATGGCGGGGCCGGAGGCGGCTCAGGGGCCGTGAAGAGCCTTGAGCTGTGAGGGGCCATGAGGGGCCATGAAGGGCCGTGAGGTGTCACTCTTGCGCCGAGAATGACACAGGAACAGGCAGGAGGCAGTATTGCAGAAAGACTAAAAGAAGGTTTAATTCAAGAAAACCGTGCGGTTTTTACAGAGTGATGCGATATATTCTGTTTGATTGGCTAGTTAACAAAAACATTCTTTATACACCGTCCTTGAGAAGAAGAGAAAGATGAAGTAGAAGAACACCACCTGCAGATTGTTTATACTTAAGGTCTCACATTCTTACAACTTGCTAATAATTCTCACAAGCTGCTGTGAGAAACACTTGCTGTTTCTCTCTCTGTGTCCCATGGCATCCACAGTGAGGGCTCTTGGGCAACTGTGAGGGAGCCATGAGGGGTCATGAGGGGCTGTGAGGAGCCATGAGGGGCCATGGAGAACTGTGAGGGAGCCATGAGGGGCTGTGAGGGGCCATGAGGGGCCATGAGGCTCTGTGAGGGGCTGTGAGAGGCCAGGCACCCCATGGAACCAAGGGGCCATTGTCACACTGTGGAACCAAGGAGATCATTGTTGACAGTACGGAACCTCATGGAACCAAGGGGCCACTGTGGCGCAGCAAGGCCTTGTGGAACCAAAGGGACCATGGTGACACTATGGAACCTCATGGTACCACAGGTCCATTGTTACACGGCAGGCACAGCAGGGCTGCAGAACCAAGGAGATCATTGTGACACTACACAACCTCATGGAATCAAGGCGTCCATGTTCCACTACTGAACATCATGGAGCAAAGGGTCCGTTGTGACACTGTGGAACCAAGGAGACTGTTGTTGGCAGCCTTACAAATTTATTGGTATTAGTTAGGGTGAGTTTAGGGTTCTCTTTTATAGTGCTAATTTGGAAATGGAGAATACTACAGCAAATAGCAGTGTTGTCCTCCTTATCAAATGTACGTGGCAAAGCATTAAGGGACACCTATTATTGTAGAATGTTGCAGTGTGATGCCATTTCCTGTTTCACCTATCCCAGCCCCCCAGGTGTGCCAACCTCTGCTTTCCCCTCCCCCTGTCCCCGGGATTAAAAGGAGACGGGACCATGTGGTCTGGATGCTCCTGGGAGCTGTTACCAGATTCAGAGGTCTATCATCCTGGAATAAAACTCTGGATTAAAACTCTACAATAGAATCCTCTCCGATTTCTCTTCACCGTCGCCTGAACCTTTTCCACCACAGGTAAACTGAGTTCCTACTATGCCTAGATTTGTTCCGAGTGCCTAGCTGCAGCATCCAGCCGGCCAAAGGTATCTCTGATGTGAAACACCACAGCTGCTGCCTTTGGCCCAGCAGCCAGGGTCAGACAAAGCCAGGCACATCCCACCCAGAAATATTGGGATTAATATTCCATAGTAGACATTTGTACTAAGTAAAATAATTTCCTTGTTTCTAGAAAAGGGAGGAATGAAACAGGGGATTGGAAATTTACCTCAGGGTAGAAAGCAATTTTGGATTTTTTTTGTTTTGTCTTTTAACTTGTGTGCTCAGCAAAAGGCCTGCAGAAGAGAATAAAGGAGACTCAAGGCAACTCAGAAAATATTGTATTTGCAGGTTAGGAATGATGAATCTGACTCCATGTTCTCAGAAGGCTAATTTATTATTTTAAGATACTATATTATATTCAAGAATACTCTACTAAACTGTACTAAAGAATAAAGAAAGGATACATACTGAATGCTAAAAAGATAATCATGAAACTTGTGACTCTTTCCAGAGCCCAAACACAGCTTGACCCTGTTTGGCCAATAAGTCAAAACAATTCACATGAAACCAATCAAAAAATCACCTGTTGGTAAACAATGGCCAAAAACATTCCAAAGCAGCAAAACACAGGAGAAGTAAATCAGATAATTATTGTTTTCCTTTTCTCTGAGGCTTCTCAGCTTCCCAGGAGAAGAATCCTGGGCCAAGGGATTTTTCAGAAAAGGTGACTGTGGCAAGAATGTAATGCTGGAGAGAGATAAGAAGAGGCTCCCTGCTGACCTTGAGACTGAAGCAAGCAGAAAAACTGAATCTGGGTTATAAACACCACATTACAACTACATGACTGAAGAACTGCACAGGCTCATAAAATTGATAAGTTGAATACGTATGCATATTTTTTTATGCATATGCAACAGATTAGGAGATAAAGTAGATTTGGGAATTTTCCAGGGTGCACATGTCCTTGGGGAGCATGGCCAGCAATGAAATAAATCATACCAGCTTTACAACTTTTACAAGTTGAGGAGTTTTTTTCCACAAATCAGCCACCACTCCCCACTGGGTTGCTTTAAGGCAATCATCTGCTCCTCTGGTCTGCTACACCACTTGGACCAATTCAGGCAGTAAGAGAATTCAACCAGTTTAACTAGATAAACCAATTAAACTGGTTGAACCGGTTATAAACTAATTGTGGAACCATTTAAATAATTTAAAACATTTAAACCAGCTGAGTTAGATAGATTGGATTAAATTAAATAAATTAGAGAAATCAATTAGACAATTCAGCCAGTTACACCAGTTACACCAGCTAAAGGTGCCAGGCCCTCGGGGACGTTGCCTGGGATTCACCACCAGGAAGTTGATTCCATTTTATCACCAGGAAGTTGTAATTTAGGGTTTTTCCAGCCAGGGGAGGGATTTCCCTGCCCCAGGACATTCCCAACACCAGTGGAGACCCAGAAGGTGCTCAGAGAGAGAGACCACAGGGAAGGTCAGGGGCTGGGGTGGAGATTCTGGACCCAGGATCTCCCTGGATCCAAGGAGTGCTAAGGAGAGCCTGGGACTGAGGAAACCCCAGAGCTGAGGAGAAGATTTCAGTGCTGAGGAGACCCTGGATCCAAAGAGACACTGAATCTGAGAAGATTCCGGATCCAAGAAATTTCCAGAGACAGGAACAAGATCCCAGAGCTGAGAAGATTCTGAATCCAAGGAGACTCCAGAGCTGAGGAAAAGATCCTGGATCCAAGAAGAAGATTCTGGAACAGAGAGACTCTGGAGCTGAGGAGGACACCTTGGAGTGAGAAGATTACAGATTCAAGGAGACCCCAGAGCTGAGAAAATTCTGTCTCCACGGTCACGATCCCAGATCTGAGGAAACCCCAGACTGGAGGAGTAGATTCTGTCCCCCTGGAGCGGCCAATCGCGTGCCAAGATGTGGAATTTCCTGGAGAGGGCTGTGGAGATCCAGATATCCAACAGCAGCCGGAATGTCACCCTGGAGAACCCCAGGTGAGGGGAAGGCGTGGGAGGACCCCTGGGTATGTGGTGGTTTTAGTTTGAAATTGGGTGGAAACACAAATTTTGTGTTGTGGTTTAGATTTGCTAATTAAAGATTTTTTTAATTTGAAGTTTTTTTGGCTGATGTACTAAAGAATGTGGTAGGTTTGGTGTTGGCTAATTACTGATACATGTAGTTTTTGTTGTGAGATAGGATTAGGAGAAAGGTAAAGCAGGTTTAAAACTTCAAGAGGGTATAAAGAAAATTTTATTACAAGTAATTAGAAGCAAAAAAGTAGTAAGAATTAAAACAAACCTTTTAGAACACTTTTCT
The DNA here is from genome assembly GCF_023055355.1 of Agelaius tricolor. NCBI lineage: Eukaryota > Metazoa > Chordata > Aves > Passeriformes > Icteridae > Agelaius > Agelaius tricolor. The sequence continues at coordinate 1,943,221 of NW_027269320.1, read as the reverse complement.
TCTCACAACTTTTCTTCCTCACTGATAATGTAAAGAAATTACACTTAAGATTTTTAGTTAGTTTACTATTTTAAAATAGTTTTTCTTTAGTTTATTGAGGGAGAGAAGTCTTTTTTGTTAAGGTTATGAAGACTTTTTTATAAGAGGAAAGGAAACAGGTTTTTTGTGGTTCCTAATTTGTTACGAACAGCAGTTGTTTGGGGAACTTTGCTATGATGAAGTTTTTCTTATTGTTATAAGCATTTTTTATAGCTTGTTGATGGGTTATGTTGATTTATGGGGTATTGTTTTAAAGATGAGTTGTTTAAAGGTGAAAATTCTCTTTTTTGTCTCTTTTTGAATTTTTTTTTTTATTTTTGGGAATAGAGATTTTCTTTTTTTTTCCTTTGGAATCATAAGACTACTCTTTTTTCTGTTTAAACTTTTTATGGGATTACAGCTATTTTAACATTTGTTTATTTTAGTATGGAGGCTTTTGTTTGATATCAATTTGATACACTTTTATCTCTTTATAGTTTTATGTGCTACAAGGAAAAAGAGTCTTTCCTCTATAGCTTATTCAAGGATTTTAGCTCTAAAAAACAGGGCATTTATTTTTCTTTCTTATTTGGGACTTCTACACCAACTTTGGTGTCTTTTTGCTGTTCTTTTACATGTTTGTATTTTGGGGTTTTTTCCTATTTGAGGGAGGATTGGGGCACTGAAAGGGTTGACATTACACTTGAATTTGACTCCATGTCCTCAGAAGGCTGATTTATTATTTTATGATATTATATTATCTCAGAATCTCTGCTGGTCACAGTGACCCCGAGATGTGTTAGAAAGTCTCTTTTCCCAGCAGGGCAGTTAAAGAAGGAGTCAGAACTCTTCTATTCTTGTTCTTAAGGCTGTTTATTGTTTTTTTATCTATAAAATTCCTTTTTTGACTCGCTGAGCTCTGTCTGGCAGGTCAGGTTGGGGGACCCTGCCCATCCTTGGGGTGGTGTTATCTTTTTATACTAAAAACTACGTGTACACTATTTACAATAACTTCTCAATACTTATCGCCTATGTTAGACAGTGAGTTTTTACTCTAAACTAATCTAAAAATGCCAACATCACTTAAAAGATGGAGGAAGAAGGAAAGGAAGGAAGGAAGAAGAAGGAAAAGGGAGAAGGCACACTTAAATTCTTCTATCTTGGGACTTCGAGCCCCCATTCTAAAAATCTCAAAAATCTTTTTTTCACACCGTGACAAACTAACTGTTATTCTACTTAAACTTTCTTGACTTGTAATTCTTCCTATAAAGGTTGGTAATTGTTTTTTCCAAGGGCTAAATCAAAGGCACAGGGGTCTTGGGCTCTGTGCCAAGGTCTCTGAGCCCCCTGGGCAGGGGCTGGAGCCCTCCAGGGCAGCCAGAGGAATTTCCTGGGTTCCCTCAATATTATATTAAAAGAAATGATATACTAAAACTACACTAAAGAAAGAGAAAGAATACATCAGAAGGCTGGAAAAGAATGAATAATAAAAACCCGTCACTGACCAGAGTCCTGACACAGCTGGACTGGGATTGGTGATTAAATTAAAACAATTCCCATGCTGGGTAAACAATCCTCCAAATCACATTCCAAAGCAGCAAAACAAGGAGAAGCTGAAGCTTCCCAGCCTCTCAGGAGAAGATATCCTGGTGAAGGAATTTTCCATAAATTATCACGGTGACACTGTTTGGCTTGGTTTGGTTGAGATGGGGGTTGAGGTTGGGGTTTGCTGCGTTTTGTTGATTGGAAAGGAAAGAGAGAGTTTTTGGGGTTTTTGGTTTTTAACGTGTGTGTTTCACAGAGTTGAGCCCAGCTTCTCAGTGGTTCAGCAGCCCGTCAGTTACACAAAAAGCTTTGCATCACTTCCCTGAATTTTCCTCCCAATCCAAACCAGGACAGGGTGGAGTCACAGACCTATTTTATGAAAAATCTTTTCCTTAAGATTTTTTCTCTTGAGAAGTTGAGAGACTTCAAAAACAAAATGTAAACAATGATTATTTGCTGCTGTGGAATGCAACAAGTGCATCTTTGATTGGTCTCATGTAATTGTTTTTAATTAATAATTAATCACAGTCCAGCTGTCTCAGACTCGCTGGTCAGTCACCAGATTTTATGATCATTCTATTCTTTTCTATTCTCTGATAGCTTTCTGATGAAATCTTTTCTTCTATTCTTTTAGTAAGTTTTAATATATCATTTTTTAAAATGTAATCTATATTATAAAATAATAAATCAGCCTTCTAAAACATAAAGTCAGCATTCTCATTTCTTGCCTCGTCCTGAGACCCCGGGGAACACCACCACAGGGCGAGGCCATCATCCCACGGTGGGAGCATCTCCTAGGGCTTGGTCAATCTCCTACTTGTCTCCCAGTGCTCCCAGCACCTCCCAGCAGTGCCCCCAGCACCTCCCAGTGCTCCCAGCACCTCCCAGTGGTGCTGAGACTGTCTCCTGCTGCTTCCACCACCTACCACTTGCTCCATGAGCATCTCCTGGTCTGTGACTGTGTTTAGAGGGGTCTTAGGATGAGGGAAGATACAAGGATCTGACTCCATGGTTCAGAAGGCTTGATTTATTATTTTATGATATATATTATATTAAAACTTATGATATATATTATATTAAAACTATACTAAAACAATAGAAGAAAGGATTTCATCAGAAGGCTAGCTAAGAATAGAAAAAGAAAGAATGAAGAACAAAAGCTTGTGCCTCAGACAGAGAGTCTGAGCCAGCTGTGATTGGCCATGAATAAGAAATAACACTATGAGACCAATCACAGATGCACCTGTTGCATTCCACAGCAGCAGATAATCAATGTTTACATTTTGTTCCTAAAGACTCTCAGCTTCTCAGGAGGAAAAATCCCAAGGAAAGGATTGTTCATAAAAGATGTCTGTGACACTGGTGGTCTCACCATCCTCCCCTGATGGCACACCCCTGTTTCTCCTCCCCAGGACCTACTTCTACAGCGGGCACAGCTCCGTCCCCCCCAGCCCCTGCGTGCCCCCAGGCTCCTCTGACACCTGCCAGTTCTCCAGCCCCCTGTTCCGCGGCTCTTGTGGAGTCCTGGTCTATGAAGCCACCACCTTCACCATGGCCATCTTCTTCTCCAACCCCCTGGTATACAACCGCTTTTCCATGGAGCTGGGCCTGGAGCTGTCCCTGCTCAAAGCTCACCTGGGCAGGTTGGAGGACACCTACCACCGCATGTCCCAGATGAGGACGTCCTTCACCACCAACGGGACCCCTGCGTGCTGCCACGTCACCCTGGACACCTGCCAGGAGCCCGTCCAGGTGAGTGTTGGCCATGTCAAGGTGACAGCCACCATGTCCAACACACGCAGATCCATTATCAGGGTGGTTCTGCAGGAGCAGGAGGGCTCAGGGAAGGAGGCTGGAGAGAGGCTTCCATGCTATGTGACAGCAAAGGGATTAGTTTAGTTTTTACTGGGCCTGTGAACAGAGAAACAAGGCACACAAAAACTGCTTTTCCCAGCAAGAACAGTTGGAAGAGAAGAAGAAGACATCCGGCTCAAGAATGTAGGAATAGACAAAACAAGGCCTGAATCTGGGCTTGGTGGTAATGGGTAAATTGTAATATGTAAATTGCTTACTTGTAAAATCATGTGTGCCCAAATGGTTAGGAGTATCCTTTGGGTGACGTCAGGCCTGACTAAATTATGCCTTTTTAAACCAAATTAGTGTTAAGGTGTCTTGTTCCAGTATTTTGGAGATTTTGTGGCAGTAAATTGGAGAGCCAGCCAGAAGATCAGCCTAGAGCTTCAATGAATCCACAGATCTCCAGCCAGCACTGAGGAATTTTCAGGGAGAACCTCAACTTTAGACCTTCAGGGACTCAAGGCAAGATCCCTGGCCTAAGTGAAGGCATCATTTAAATTATTTTCCTTTGGCTTATTGACAAGGGATGCAAATACCCACACAGAGTTACTGGTAAGTGTCAGAACCCAGGAAATTCCTCTGGCTGCCCTGAAGGACTCCAGCCCCTGCCCAGGGAGCTCAGAGACCCTGGCACAGAGCCCATGACCCCTGTGACTTTGATTTTGACCCATGGAAAAAAAAAATTACCAACCTTATATGAGGATCTGCAAGCCACGAAATTCTAAGTAGAATAATAGCTAGTCATGAGGTGAAAAATAGATTTTTGGGAGTTTTTAGAATGGGGTTTCAGGAGGCAAGATGGAGGAATCTGGGTGTTGTCCACTCTTTCTCCTTCTTCTTCTTGGTCTCCAACTTCTGCTGTGATGGTGGCACTTTTAGATTGGTTTAGAGTAGAAGCTCACTGTCTAACATAGGTGATAGGTATTGGGAAGTTATGATAAATATTGTACATGTAATTTTTAGTATAAAAGATAACAGCACACTGAGGGTGTCAGTGTGCCTCTGTCTGACCTGCTGAGCAGACATCGGCAGGCCAGAAGAAAGAATTTTATAGATAAGAAACAATGAACAACCTTGAGAGCAAGAACTGAAGAGTTCTGACTCCTTCTTTGACCACCAGGCTGGGAAAAGAGTCTTTCTAACCTATCTCGGGGTCACTCTGACCAGCAGAGACTCCGAGAGCTAAGGGGGGTTTGAGCCCCTGGGTAAGCTTATCAGGGAGAAGTTTGAGTTCCTGACCTCAGGGAGTCAGAGTTTCCCCTCTCTGGAGTTCAAGTCCCCAAGAACTATCAGGGGTTCGAGTTCCCTAGGAAATATTAGAGGTTGTCTTCGGAGGGTATTGACAGTAAAAGATTTTAAAATCACAAAATTTGGGGAGCTAGAAATAAAGTTAGGCTTAGTAGGCCCTAGGAAAATGTGAAAGGTAGGCCCTGGGAAATGTTAGACCTTGTATTTGCTAGATCATGTGAAACTGCAGCCGTGTAGTCAGTATATGATAAATGATACAGTTGTTAGATGTGATTAGATATAATTATTATTGAAAGAATCATGAGAAACTATGTTAGAGGTTTGAGGGAATCACGAGGAATCCATGCTTAGATGATATCAATGTATACAATAGAACAATGTACGTTTAATAATTAATATGTAAGTTATATAACGATAGAATATAAAACATGTTCGGTCCCAAAGCATGTCAGAGTCGGATTTGGGTTTGTGTGTCCTGACACCCAGAGCTCTTAATAAAAGCACCTGCATATAATCATTCTGTGATTATGTGTTCCTGAACACTAACAGTATCAGGAATTGTTGTATCAGACCAAGATCATAATTTCAAGAAAAATCATTGTTCTGCTGTCTTGTAGCATAGGCTGCAATCATCTTAACTTGGATGGAGGAAAGAAGAAAAAAGAAAACCACATTCTTCATTTACAACTGAAGCCTGGCCACAGCTTCATCTGGAGCCACTTTTGTGGTGGAGATTGGTTAATTCCTTTGCATTCCTCACATTCTCTGCATTCTTCTTGAACTCTGAGAGCCTGTTCATGTAAGAGTGGTACCTTGATGTGAGTTTGCCAGCATAGCAACATGGGGATGTCCTTGATAAAAAAATTCATTTGCAGAGAGAGTGTTGAGAGTGTTGGAGCGTGACTGAGTGTTTGCTGGTGGTTTGGAGTTGCTTTGTTTTTGTGTGCCTGGCTGAGATGGCATTTGCGGTCTTGAAGCCCCCTCTTTTGTCAGTTTGAGTGATTGCAGGTTTGGCAGTCCCCTTCCTCTTCCCCTCTACCCCCTCCATGACAAAGCTGGAAATACCATTATGACTTTCAGAGGTAATAGCTTGTATATCTGTTATTGAATATGGGGCCAGTTTCTTCTGAAACTAAAGTGGGAGATGACATTCCAAATTCTCCATTGAAATGTTTGTTGAGCTACTGGAAACAGACCCACTAACTAAACCTAATCCAATCTTGTAATCAGTGCTGGTCAGCATACAAGCTAAACTCCCAGGCTAAGTGGCCAGAGAATGGTACCTTAGCTTATAACTACTTTTTACAGCTGACGTTGTTTTGTAGAAGAGAAGGGAAATGGAATGAATTGCTGTTATGGATGGGCAATGCCACGGCTGGCTCTTGCAATTAAAGGATGGATATGATGTGAATGTTAAGAGAAGTTTTATTGATTTCTGGTTATGTTCTTGTGATTTGTTGTTTAGATGTCTTCTCTTCTCTCCGCAGTCCCCTTCCCTCCCAAATTGTTGCCCAGGGAGGGTCTTGCTAGCCAGGACAGGTGGAGGGAGGGTGAGTACCTGTACACCTGGCATGGGGCATTTGGGAGGAGGCAAAGCTGTTACCAGGAGGGGTGGCATGACAACGCCTGGCTGTTGGAATCCTGCATGCTGAGAATTTTAAACTTTCTCTGCTGAAAGGCACAGACTCGCAAAGAACACTGCATTTGACCTGGGGCTGTGGAGAAAGCTTCCAGAATTGATTAATAGCACTGGGATTATGGGTGCATAGTTGGATTTACAATTAAATATAAAAAAGAAATATTGTTCCTCCTTGATGCTATTCAACTGCCCAGAGAAGTGGCTGCGCTACACCACAAAGCACAACACCAACAAGGGGATTCCCAAATTCCTACAGGGAACAGATGTGCAGATAAAGCTGCACAAGAGGTTGCACAACCTGGTGTTAATACCTGAGAAAGCCATTTCTCTTCCAGAAGTTAGCCCTGGATATTGTCAAGCAGATTTAAAATTAGCTACTTCTCTAGAAGCCCAGAATAAAGAGCAGAATGGCTGGTAACTCCCAACAATCCTGTCAGAGTCCCACCACAACTGGTGTTGCAAATTCTCAAGAGAAACACCAGCAAACCCACTGGGATTTCAATGCTATGGTGAGTAGTCTGTGGGCTCAGACACCCAGTGCTCTTATGACAAAAATTGTCAAGTCTGTTACAGAAAAATGCCTGATATGTCTTTAAAATAATCCTTTGAACTTGAAAAGGCCACCTTCAGATATCACTAAAAGAGGAAACACTCCCAGAGGTCACTGGTAAATTGATTTTTGAGCTACCATGCTGTGGTGGTTTGACAGGAAATGTGTTTTCTGGGATGCTGTGTTTTGGGCCAATGGATGTTCAGGCTTTAATATTGGCATTTAACCTGGCCATTGGGACATTAGACACGCCTCTGAGAACACGGGGTTAAAAGCAGAGCTCTCCCTTGGGAGGGTCCTTTTGGGTTTCCGGCGGGAAAGAGTTCGGGGAAAAGCCATGAGGCCGGGAGAGGTGGGCCTGAGCCCGGGGGTGGAAGGGTGGAAGAGAGAAAGAGAGAAAAAGAGAGAGACGGTGCCTGGGACTGTAACCTTGAGACTGGATAAACATGGGCCTGTGCCGGCAGCACGGCTGGGAAGGGGAAAAGGGGGGGTGGGGGGGGGTGCAGCCAGCCGCTTGTAGGAGCTTTTAACCCCTTTTTGGAGAATGAGAACTTTACAGATCATTGACCTCTCCTAGAAGATAGAGTGGAAGATGAGGAAGGAAATGTGCAAGTGTGAGAGAGGTCTGGGTGAGTGAGAGATAGTGGAAGAATAGAGAAGAATCCTAGCGGGAAGAGATGATGGAGTGGCTTTTGCTGGACTCTTTTTGTATAGCCATGGACAGAACCATGTTCCTTGTGACACAGAGACTGCATCTAGGGGGAGGCAATGCCTCAGGACCAAGAGGGTTCAGTGTTGGTGCCCCTCGGCCCCAGGGGGTGAAAAAATATGGGGGGGACAGGTGTCCCAAAGGAGAGACTGTGCCTTTTTTGGATCGGGACAGAGCATCCTTAAAAAAGACAACCCTAGAAGCAGCTCTGGTCCGTGTTCAGTGGTGAGAGCACTGGACATGAAAGGAAGAGGTCACGACGGCAGATGTACTCCGGGCGGTGCCATGAGTGACACAGAAACACACAAAGCTTCAGCTGTGTTTCCAAGAGAAGCCCATGGTACAAGAAGGACTCCTCTTGATGAACTGAGGATTGATTGTTTGAAAGGTAGTTCTAGACTAAGAGTTGGTGATTTAGAGAGTAGATGCATTGTATTGGAAATTTGGTGAAGGGGGGAAGAAATGTATTTGTAAAGTTTTCATTTTCCCTGTGTGTGTTCCTTTTATCTATAGTTGTAGAGTAGTTAATAAAGTTCTGTTTTCTTTTCTTTCCTAAGTAGGAGCCTGCTTTGCTTATTCCTGGTCACATCTCACAGCAGAAACCAGAGAGAAAATATCTTCATAGAAGCACTAGCATTGCGCCAGTGTCAAACCATGACACTCCCCTTTCTCAAATACTTCTGTTGCTGTGTTCCCCCACACAATGATGTCATCAATATATTGCAGATGTTCTGGAGCCTCACCCTTTTCCAGTGCAGCCTGGATCAGTCCATGGCACATGGTGGGGCTGTGCTTCCACCCCTGGGGCAGTCAGTTCCAGGTGTACTGCACGGCCCTCCAGGTGAAAGCAAACTGAGGCCAGCATTCTGCTGCCAGAGGAAAGGAGAAAACATGTTGGCAATGTCAATGGTGGCGTACCACTTCACTGCCTTGGACTGCAGCTCGTACTGGAGTTCCAACATGTCCAGCACAGCAGCGCTCAGTGGTGGAGTCACTTCATTCAAGCCACGATAGCCCACAGTCAATCTCCGTTCTCTGTCAGACTTGCACACAGGCCAGATGGGGCTGTTGAAGGGTGAGTGGGTTTTGCTGACCACCCCTTGGCTCTCCAGCTCACGGATCATTTTGTGGGTGAGGATCACGGCATCTCAATTTGTTCAATATTGCCGGCGGTGCACTGTCGAGGTGGCAATCGGCACTCGTTGCTCTTCCACCTTCAGGAGAGCTACTGCAGATGGGTTTTCTGATAGTCCAGGCAAAGTGTTCAACTGCTTGATGTTCTCAGCCTCTACAGCAGCTATGCCAAAAGCCCATCTGAGTCCCTTTGGGTCTTTGTAACAGCCATTCTGGAGGAAATCTATGCCCAGAATACACGGGCCCTCTGGGCCAGTCACAATAGGATGTTTCTGCTACTCCTTCCTAGTCAGGCTCACCTGGGCTCCCAACAGGGTCAATTGCTGTGATCCCCCTGTCACCCCAGCAATGGAAACAGGTTCTGCCCCCACATGTCCCGATGGTATCAGGGTACACTGTGCACCAGTATCAACTAAGGCATCGTATTTTTGTGGTTCTGATGTGCCAGGCCATCGGATCCACACTGTCCAGAAAATCCGGTTTTCCCGTATCTCTTCCTGGTTAGAGGCAGGACCCCCCCTAGCCCTGGTTATTATTTCTTTCCTGGGCATACATGGTCGAGGTACTTTCCAGGGGATCTGATGGATCATACTCAGCAGCTCAGTCATGGAAGGTTAGGGCTACCTTCACTTTACTGAGTTCCCTCGATTAGTGTTTCCCTCCTTGAGCTGATGCATCCATGCAGCCAGGACAGAAGTGGGTTTTCCATCCCACCTTCCCATATCTGCCCCATGGTCCTGCAGAAAGAACCACAGGTCAGCCCGTGGGCTGTACCCTCTCTCTCTAGCTGGGGAACGTTGGGCTCTGACTCTGGGGCCTGTGACTCGCACTAGTGCAATGTGGGAACTGTTCCTCCTCACCTCCTCCCTCATCTCCCTCATCTCCTCTCTGACTTCTTGGACCACAACAGAGACATGAGCCTGCATTGGGCCATTGATCACACTCTCATAATTTCTAAGCTTGTTGGCAACAGAACCCACTGAATCTCGTTTGTTTTTGGCATTAATCATTGCAATAAAGGTGGTGTATTGAGCTGGCCCCAGATTTGCCAGACTCCACAACATTTGCCCTGTGCACCTGACCTTGTTGGGGTCATTATCATGCTGTCCATCCCTCCCAAACAGTACCACCAATACTGCCACTTCTCTCAGCTGTTGGATCCCTTCCTCAAGAATCTTCCAGTGCATTCTATGGTGCTGGTCCTGCATTCTCTCCCTGTGGACAAACCTCTCTCTGACACTCATTAAAAGCTGTTCCCAGAGGGAAAGGGACCTTGGCTCCCTTACAAAAATCAGATTCATACCTGAGTCCTGAGTCAAGTGTCCCAAATTCCTTGCCTCACCACCATCCAGCTGGACACCTGTACCCATAAGGTCCCAGACCCAAAGTAGCCAGGTTGTATAAGCCTCACGTCCCTGTCATACAATGTCTTTGTGCAGATTACGGAGACTTTCGTACGTCAGGGACTCGGTGATGACCTCAACTGTTGCCTCTCCTGGGCGCTGGGAAGGCTCTACTTTCATATCCTCATCTGGGTGCTCTGATTTCATCTTAGATCTCCTTGTTTCCACCAGGGCGACTGCTGCTGGCTGTGACTGCCTTTGCAGTTCAGCTGGAACCTGGACAGTTGTAACATCTGTGGGTTCCACTGCTGCACCATCAGACTCTCCCTCTTTGAGGCAGGGGGATGGCTTTTCACCAGCTGTGGAAATGTACTCCTTCAGCACCTGGCCCATCTCTTTCATTAGAACCTTCATCCAGCCTGGGTGGTTCATTTCTGAGGTGGGCTGTGGGGCAGGGTCAGGCTCTGGGGCAGCAGCATCCCTTGTCTCTGGGGTAGGTGTCAGTGTGGTTATCCAGGTTAATTTTCCCTTATCTCTGAATGCTAAATGTAACAGGCCTATCAGCAACACCAGCCACTGTATGATATCATTAGCATTTAGAGTGGATCTGAACCCTTTGAAAACTGCTGGGGCAGACCCAAAGAGCTGGGTGAAGGGCTGGGAAAAAATTTGCCCCCGTGTCATTTCCTCAAAGTAAGAACCATTATTAAAGTAACCCCAAAAAACATACACTTAGTGTGTGATAGCTCTGAATCCATGCGCCTGCCTTCCAGAGGAAGTTAAAGATCCATGAATTCCTCACCTCATTAAGCCATAAAGCAAACTGGATAACAGCCAGGACAGCCTTAGTTTGGTTAGCCTGTGTTCCCAGGGATTGTCTGGGTGCTCCGGATGGGGCAGAAGGAAGAGCTCCAGGCCCTCCGTGAGGGTGATGAGGGCAGTGGGCTGTCAGCAGGGGCTGGCTGGGGGAGCTGCAATGCCTGGGCAGGGAGCTGCAATCCCTGCCCCGGCTGCGGTGGGCTTTGCTCCTTGTATTGACCAGGGGTGGCGTGGGCAGAGCACACAGAGATTTCAGGGATGCGAGCAGGGGGATTCATGGCCAGCACCTTGCAGCTGATCCCTTTGGTCTCTCCTCTCTTGTGGCCATGGCAAGAGGTGGGTGGGATGGCTCTGGCAGGAAGGTCTCCTTGGATTCCTGCACATCCAGGTTCTGACCGTGGCTCTGTTCCTCTCTCTTCCAGCCCTTCGAGCCCTGAGTGAAGACAACAGCCCCTCCTGCATAAGCACATTTGTTCAGGTGATGTTTGAGGGAAGAGCTGCAGAACTTTCATCTGCTGGCTCAGAAGAACCAGTGTCTCTTTAAGACCTCCAGATCCCTTGCAAGGTGAGACCACCTGGAGACCAGAGGGGATCAGCTGGATATCCAGGCACAGCTGATGACTGGCACAACTGAGCCTGTGGGAAGCTCCCATAGCTCCTGCCTTCTCCCTCCCTGTTGACAGCTCCCTCCCTCCAGCCCTCAGACCCTGCCCATCCCCTTTCTTCCCTCCCAGCTCATCCCTCTGCTTCGCCTTCCATTAATAAACAGTTTGGCTTCCTCACTTGACCTGTATCTCTGTGGAGCTGGAGCGATGCAAATCCGGGGCCCTAGGACACACAAGCCCCTGCTGCCATTCTCTTCCATGCCGTGTTTTGTGCACAGACACAGAGGAATGAGGGCAGGTCAGGCTGGGAAAGTTCCTGTGCTTAAGGCGCAGTTGTGCAGCACTGTGGAGTTACAGATCTTTCTGAGCACCCTGGAGCCCCTGGATGTTGGAAGAGCAAACCTGATGATGCTCTGAACCCAGCTGAGAGGGATTCTATGGCAAGGATCCACGGAGGTCAAAGGAGCTTGGAATGCTGGAAGTTTTCAAGAATAGCTTCCTGAAAGCACAGCAGTGCTCCATCCCTGCACAGGATGAGGAAGAGGGCAGAACCAGAGACCATCCGGGCTTAGCAGGGAGCTCTGGGTGTGCCTAAGGGCAGATGAAGCAGCAGCACGGTGCCCGAGACTCGGACACGCGGCCGTGCCGGTGCCCGGAGCGCTGCCAGGCAGTGCTGGGATCCCGGCTGTGGTTCTGGTCCCCACAAGTGAGGAATGGCAGCCCCAGGCTCAGAGCCAGTCAGAAAGCCAACCAAGGGAGAGCAGAGGGAGGGCACCCTTCCAGTCTCTCTTGGGCATGGCTGCAAATCAACCCCTGCTTCTTCCTCCGCCTGTGTTTGGGCTGTGCTGGTGGCAGAGCCAGCCAGGTTGTGCTCTGTGTTCCAAAGCCTGTTGGGAGCGGGCATGAAAAGCGCTGTGTGCACAGCAGAGAGTCCTGGAAGGTGCTGGCAAGAGCATCCTGTGGGGACAGGGCTCTGGGCTCTGGCTGGGAACAGCCTGGTTTTGGTGCTGTGAGCACAGGCAGGAGCTGAGGCAGGGGAAGAGGCGGCGGGCAGCTTGTGTTTGTAGAGGGCCTGGGGCTGCACCTCTGAACCTCCACCTGGACACACACTTGGGGGAATACGAGCTGGAGCTGGAGTGCCTGTCCTGAAAGGACCTGGAGTCATTCAGCCTTGCCAGCTTTTCTTAAGAGTGTGTTGGTGTTGCCCAGGAAAGCCACACATTTGGGGAAATGCCTTTGGAGGAAAGGGGCTTGCTTCTCAAGGAAAGTGCTTCCCAGGGAGCTCCCAGTGAGGCAGGTGCGAGTGTCCCCCTTTGGCTCTCTGTGCTCCTTTCAGTCCTTGAGGCCCCTTGCATTTGGCAGAGGAGCAGGGCAAGGGAGAAGGCTGTGAAGAGCAGGTTTGGCATCTGCCTGGACCTGCAGAGACCAAGCCAAGCACCTGCAGCTGGGTGTGTTCCCTCCCTTTGGACAGAGGTGTGAGCAAGAGCATCTCTGTCCAGCCATGAGCCCCAAAGCTGTCTGTGAGAGCTGTGAATTAAAAGGCCTTTACACACACACTTTTCACATCTTTTCAGTCTGCTGTGTTTCAACTCTTGGCAAAATGCATTTGCCTCCTGCTTGGTGGGAGCTGCTGTGGCCCAGGGCCAGCACAGAGCTGGGATGTGTGGGCCAGGCAGCGAGGAGAGCCTTGGCTGATCTTGGTGTGTCCCTGGCCTCAGAAAAGGCCTCCCAAGGTGTCCTGCTCATTGGCTCTCCCTGTGCATCTTGGAGAGAACAAGGTGGGCATTTCTGGCAGCTGGGCATCAGCAGGCCTCAAAATGGGGGCATGTGGTGGAGTGAGCCCAGCTGAGATCCCCTGAGAGCAGCCCAGTGTTCCTTGCTCCTCTCTGCTGACCCGTGAGCGTTTGTCTGCTTTCGGGATGGCCCTGGCTGTGTCAGGGCTGCTCCGTGGACACGAGACAGCCGCTCCTGACCCGCTGGGTCCCAGCAGTGCCTGGCAGCAGCCCTGCACCCACGTCAGGATGCTGGCCAAGAGAGGCCCTGGAAGCTGAGGCAGCTGATTTGAAGCTTTTGCAGATACACACAGGGCATGGCCAGCAGCGTTCCCTCAGGATACAGCAGTGCTGAGGCGCCTCCCCAGAGTTGCCTGATGCTGCCCACTCCTTGTGGCACCAGTTGCTTTCCTGTGGGATGTTCTACATCCCCCAAGAGTGAAGAGGGAGCTGGAGAAAGAGCTGGCCAGGCTGCTCTGGATCCTTTCCCAGCAGCCCTGGCTGAGTGGAGCAGTCCGAGCTGAGCGCAGAGGTGCCCATGGAACAGCCGTGCCCAGGAAGGCTCGCTGGGAAGGGTGATCCAGGAACCACAGGCCTGGCAGCCTGAGCTGCCACCAGGGAAGGCCTTGGAGCAGATCCTCCTGAGTGCCATCCCACGGCACGTGCAGGGAGCCAGGGCGTCTGCTGGAGGCTGGGAAAGCTCTGCAGAGGGACGGGCACAGCTGGGGCTCCTGCTGGGGTGTTGAGGGTTTCTGTGTGGGATTTTGGGGGGTAGGTGTTGGTGGGGTGTTGGGGAAGGAGTTGTCTGGAAGGTGAGAGGTCTGGGCTAGAATTTGAGTCAGTTTGAAGGCAGCATCTATGCTTTGGCACAGCTTTGGTTATGGAGGGCAGAAAGAATATCTGTGACTATTTCTATTCATGGTCCTGTTTCCCCTGCAGGGAACAAGAGGGGAGAGCTGTACTTTATTGGCCACTTAGATATCTGTACTGGGGGAGGATCAGCCCTTTTGCCATCTACTCATTCGTTTGGGTTACTCTTGTAACACTGAGTGGTCTTTCATTCCTTGAGAGCTTTTATTCCTTAAGAAAATTAGGAGATTATAATCCCTTCATCAAAATCCATTTGCAAATCAAAGAATGGTCTTCTTTTTGGCTCTGTGTAGTGTTATGTTTTCTAAAGTGACATTCAATGGATGATAAGGCAAATGAGTTGCTGCTTCAGGATGGTCTACACAAACTTGTAGACCAGTCACATTCTCAGGCCATCCCAATAAATTTGGGAAGTTTGCAAATTTTGGAACTACTTGAGCTGAGCAATGGGAAGTAAAACTTTCCTGAAGTGAGGATTCCTTAATGCCAGATTCTTCTGTGTCTTCATGGCAAAGATGTGTTTGTGGTGCAGGAAATGACTTAAATGAGAAAATAATTCCAGCACAGAGTAAGAGCTTCTGACAGAGACCAAGTGTTGCCAGCAGTTGCTCCAGGTGCTGCTGCCATCAGCCCCCAATGCACGTGGGCTTTGGCTCCCTGTGGCACAGAAGCCCCCCGGGGGCACAGGTCTCTGGGGCAGGAGACGGGCACCAGCGCTGCCAGGGCTCGGGGGTGGCAGCTCTGCTTGGGCAGGGACTCTGCCACAGCTGCTGCTGTCAGCGCTGCCCGGGCCCCAGGGCTCAGAGCAGCATTTTTGCCCTGGCCCACATATTCCTTGTCTGTGTCACACCCGTGGGTTTAGGATGGCCACCGGCCGGAAGGTGTCCCAAGGAGGCCGTGCCAGCTTCCCTGGAAGGCCCCGGGCCCTTCCCAGTGCGGCTGCGTCGGCAGCCCTGGGGCTCCTTCTGCTGCCCTGAGCCCGCAGAGCAGGGCAGCGTTTGCTGATGCTCTAAGCCCTTCCTAAAGATCCTGTGGGGCTGCCTTAGACACCTGGGGCCAGGCATTCCTTCCAGCCTGGGCCACTTTGGCTGGGCTGGGGGCAGCCCCAGGGCAGGCGGCAGTGTGTGCAGGGGCCCTTTGTGACACGGTGCAGCACGGTCACTGTGGCATAGAACGGGTGTCCAAGGGCCCTTTGTGACACGTGGGAAATAGAAGCTTGCCCGGCTGCTGGGAACAGGCAACGGGGCAGAACGGGACAGACAAGTGCCGTGAGGAGCCCCCGCACAGCGCCCTCGTTCCTGTCCGACCCGGAGCCTTTGCAAGGCGTTATTCCTGCAGGTGACCTCGAGGCCAGACCACAGGACTTGCTGGCCCATGGTCTCCCTGAGGCTTCTCTTCTGCAGGAGCCTTCGAGGCCAGAGCCCAATCCTTGACAGGAGTCTCCTGTCCTTGTGGCAGGAGCCCTTGAGACCGAGCGCAGGACTTGCCGTCCTGCAGCCTTCCTGAGGCTTCTGTCTTGGAGGTGCCTTCCAGGCAGCACTTGGTGACTTAGAGCTTTTGCAAGGCATCTCACCTGCAAATAGCCACAAATCCAGTCAGAGATATGGAGCAGAGACCCCTGAGAGTGCCCAAGCTGGCCTGGGTGGAGGAGGAGGAAGAAGGCCCTGCAGCTGCCCCAGCACAGGAGACCGAGGAGGTGGTGCGGTTCCAGCCACCGCAGGAGGGTGAGTAGCAGAGCTGGTCCACAGGGTTGGCGTCTGCAGCCAGCTTGACCCCATGCCATGCCATGCCATGCCATGCCATGCCATGCCATGCCATGCCATCCTATCCCCTGGGGAAATGCCCATGGACAGGACGGAAGAGGGCCTGGGCAGACACCCCGCAGTGGCCGCGCTCCATCCCCTGGGCCATCCCGGGGCTCTCCCTGCCTGGGCAGCGCAGGGCTGGCCTGTATTCTCCGGCCTCTCCCGCAGCCCCTCAGCTCTGGCTGCGCTCGCTCTTTGCCAGATGTAGCCCTGGAGTGCACACAAGAGCAGGAATCCAGCCGTGGCCGCTTCCGCAGCACAGCGCAGGTACCTGCAGCCACCCCCACCTGGGCTGGGCCTGCTGTCACTGCTCAGCCCAGCACCGTGTGTGCAGCACTCCATGCAACATCCCCGGCTTCCTGCCCTTCTCTTACAGCTCATCTGCAAATTCATCAAGAGAATGCAGGAGGAAGAGACCATGGCCATGGGCACTGGGCTCAGACCATACTCGCCCATCTTCAAAACCAAGCCCAGTGCTGCCCTCCTGTGTATGCTTGTAGAGGAAGGTTTTTACTATCCAAACCAAGTAAGCAGCCTGTGGGCAGGGTTTGATCCTCCCAGGAATTGCTTGGCCTCCCAAGCCACGCATGCTGGTTGCTGTGAGCCTTTGAGGCCACATGGCAGCGCGCTGGGAAGGGAAGCACTTCTCTGGGCAAGCTGGGAACATTGCTCCCCCTGGCAGCTTTCCAAGTCTCCCTGTGCCTTCTCCAGGTGCCTGCCATGGTGAGGTTCATCCACCAGTGGCTCCTGGCCAATGATTGTGCTGAACCCAGGCTGGACGAGGCCCTGCTGGATCTCACGGAAGCACAGCCAGATGATGCAGTCCTGACGCTGCTGCGTGTGGCCCCGTCCTGTGACAGGTATGGGGCCCACCTGCCCAGAGGGCTCAGGCCTCCCCAGCCCATCAGCCTGTACAGCCTGCCGCAGGTGTCTGAGCAACAGAGACTTCCAGGGGCCTCTGGCTGCTGCCTTTCCCAGCCCTGGCACGTCAGCCCCTGAGCCTGCTGCCATGCTCCCTCCCTGCCCCTCAGGGCTCTTTCCCCACAGGCCTGGGCTGCCTGGCTGCTGCTGGCCAGGGCCAGTGGGCAGAGGCAGAGCTGGCAGCCAGCTCAGCTCCCCACGGTGCTGTGTCTGAGACCCCCCTGAGACAGAGCTCTCACCCCCCAGAGCTGCCATGGCCATGTGGAAGACCATCATGGGCTCAGCCAGGACTGCCGAGCTGGCACAGCTGATCCTCCTGGATGTGCTGGGGAGCTGGCCAGAGCACAGCACGTGCACCCCTGATGGGGACCAAACGGCTGTCTTTAACCTGGCTGTGAGTTTCTGCAAGTGGCCTTTGCTGGCCCCAAGGCCGCCTCTCCAGCAGCTCTCCATCCTCCTTCCCCCACTGCATCTGCCTGCTGCAGGCGCTGGCCTGAAACCTGGCCCAGGGGCAGCTTCAGGCCCAGCAGGCCCCGTACTCTCCCTGCCAAGGTCTCTCCGGGCCAATCCCTGCCACGCTCGGGCCCTGCCACACGGACACCTGGGCACTGAGCGCTGTCTCGGGGGCCTTTGTCCCTTGCAGGCAACCGTGGTGATGTGGAAGATCCTGCAGGTGCCCTGTCTGCCACAGATATTGAAGGTGTATTTCCCCCGCCTATTTGTGCATCTGCTCTTCCAAGTGTTCTCCAGCACCTTGGAGATGCCAGAGGAGGTCGATGCCTTCTGGAAGCGATGCCAGCAAGAGCACGGCCTTGCCACCAGCCCCAACAGGTGCTCCATCCCACTCCTCCTGTCCCTGCCACGTGGCCTGCCAAGGAGCCAGTGCTGCCAGCGTGACCTGGCCTTTGCTGTGCACACAGGTTTGCAGTGCGCACCCTGAAGTCCCTGCTCTGCCTTCTCCGCTGTGAGGATGTGGTGGTAGCAATGGAACGCAGGTGTGGCTGGGACACGCTGCTCTCTCTTGACACCCACCACTTTGCCGTGGCTCTGCTGGCCAGGTGAGAGCCCCTTCTCCCCACGGCCTCTGATATTTGTGCTCTGTGCCCGGGGTGTCCTGCAAAGTTTCCATGGTCATGGGCCTTGTCACTGTGGGACAGCCAAGCAGACTAGAAAAGGCTGGCAGAGGAGGGTGCCCATAAGAAAGCAACTCCCGAGTGGCCCAGGTCCCCTTGCTGGAAGGGTGGTGGGGAAAGATGAGAACTCTGTGAGTCACTCCTGGGAGAGATTTGCCCCACTGGCTCAGGGTCTTGTTTCCTTTTTCCTCTTTTTAGAGAAATTTGCCAGTCAGCCCTACACTTTTGTTCCGGGATTGCATTCTACCTGCTCGCCATGCTTGGCCAAGAGATGCCATACTGGGATTTCCCTGCCCTGGCATTCCTTGTGGAGGTGAGCCTCAAGGCCAGCGCTGCCTCCCAGCTCTCTGCCCTCTCGTAGGCACAGCTGCCAGGACGGTGCCCGTGCCCTGTGCTGCTGCCTGGGCCCGGCCCTGTGCGGTTCCAGGCTCCTGCCGGCCGGCTCCCTGTCACTGCCCTGTGCCTTTCAGGTCCTCGAGTGCCTGGACTTGAGGGAATGCAGTGACAGTGTTCTGCAGATCATGGCACAGAACCTGCAGAGCGAGCACAGGGCCAGGCATTACTTGGCACTCAGAGGCCTGGTAGTGCTGGGCAAGAATCCCTTGATGGTGAGAAGGGGACAGTGGCTGAAGCCGTGCAGGCAGCGTGGGGCCGGGCAACGCCGTCGCTTGGCCTTGCCTGGGCTTGGGGCCCTGGGGCAGCTGCTCCCAGCTCTCCTGCCTCCCGCTTCAGCTGCCCCAGTGCTTTGGGACAGGCCTTTGGCCTCTGGGCCCTGCGGCAGCAGACTGGCCTTTCACAAACTTGTGTTCTGCACAGGCTGAAAAAATGGGGAGCCTGAGCCAAAGTTTTGTGGAGCTCCTGCAGGAAAATGATAGCCACATGATCAGGATGACCATTCTTCTACTCCGATATTTGCTCCTGGATATTGGGGGTGCCCCAATAGCCACCCCCACTGCCCTGCAGCTGGCTGAGGCGCTCCTGCCACTCTTTGACCACGTAAGGCTCTGTGCCCACAGCCACGGCCTCTGGCTGCTGCCCGGACACTTGGTGCCCTGTGCAGATGCAGGCCTGTGCCCTGGGGGGCCTGAAGCAGCTGATGCTGAGGTCTTTTGCCCTTCCTCTCCTACAGGATGATATCCGGGTGCAGCTGAGCTCCATGTGTGTCTTTCAAGAGATGCTGGACTTTTTAAGAGAAGATGGAAGAAAGGCCCTGAAGTCCCACGTGCGCCAGAGCCTGGTCCCACTCTACGTCCACTGCCATGATGAGAATCAGATTGTTTCTGAGGTGAGGACCTGTGGCCACCTGCTGTCCCCCTGGCAGGGGACTGGGCTGCCTCCTGCCCTGGCACCTTGCGGGCTGCAGCCTCCTCCAGGCTGTGGCACTGGGATGCTCCTGTGCCCTGGCCTGTGGGGCCAAGACCGCATCTCTGCTGCTCTCCAGGCCTCCCGGGAAACGCTGCATTCTGCAGCCGGATTCCTGAAGAGGCGGAATCTCGAACAAATGCTCCAGGTGGATCAGACATGGAGGTTTGGCGAGTGCTTGGTAAGAGAAGCCGAGAACGCCCAGGCTCGGCCTGGAGAAGGCCCCTGAGGGCGGTGCTCAGTGTGCGGGGCCGGGCAGCTGTGCCCCTGCCCGCTGCTGCAGCCAGAGGGCGCGGGGGCTCTTCTCCAGGCTCCCGTAGGCCCGAGCCGGGTGCCCATGGAGCCCCGGCCCGGCGGGGCCGCGGGCCGGCACCGCGGCTCCCCGGGCAGCAGCCGGCCCTCTGCCCCCTGCCCTCGGGAGCCCTTGGCCAGCGGCTGCTGGCCGCGCCTCAGGCCTGTGCGGCCAGGCGAGACCGGGGCTGGGCGCAGGCAGCGCCCGGCCCAGGGGCTGAGCCCGCGCCAACCCTTCCCTCCTGCCGCTCTCTGCAGCTGGCAGAGGACAGGAGCCGAGCGGCCGAGCACCTGCGCCGGGCCCTGCGTTACCTGCAGAGCCCACAGGAGCCCCTGCGAGAGGCGGCCATCAGGTTCATGGGTGAGCCACGAGCCCGGGCTCCCTCCCGGGCCCGCCGCAGACCGGCCCCGGCCCCGCCTGCTGCCCCGGCAGCGCCAGCCGGGCCCGGCGCCATGGAGCCCCGCCTTGGCTGGGCATTGCTGCTGCCGCCCTCTGGCAGCCGTGCCCTGGGGCGGCAGCGTGCGCCAAGGGCCGGGCTGAGCCCTGCCGGGCCAGCAGCCCGTGTGGCCGCAGCGCCGGCAGCGCCGCTGGCAGGGAGCTGTGCCGCTGGCGCCGTGACAGGCTCTGTGTTCACAGGCATGGCCGGGCGGCACCTGAGGGGGCAGCAGCGAGAGCTGCAGCTGATCTGCACTGGTGAGTGAGGCCAGCGGGCTGGCAGCGGGGGCTGCCAGGGGGAGAGCTGCAAGCCCTGCCCCGGCTGCAGAGGGCTCTGCTCCTGGAGGTAGAGCACACTGAGATTTCAGGGCCACGTGGGCCACTGGTGGCCAGCAGCTTCGGGCTGATCCCCTTGCTCCCTGCTCCCTCCTGGCCATGGCAAGAGCCGGCTGGCATGGCCCTGGCAGGGGGCTCTCCTCGGCTCCCCGCAGATCCGGCATCTGACCATGGCTCTGTTCCTCTCTCTTGCAGCCCTGGAACGCCTGACGGAGGACATGAGCAGTGCCGTGTCAGAGCTGGCACTTGAAACACTGCATGTCCTCCGAGCAACAGCCAGTGGGCGATCTTCCATCTTCCAGAGGCTGCACGACCAGCTGCACAGGGCATGGATCACTCGGCCTCGTCTGTCACGGCTCGGCTGGCTGCACTGCTGGAGCTCTGAGGACAGCTGATCCGGGAGGCTCTCTTTGCCGGGGCAGCCTGAGCCAGTGGGGATTTTTACTTTTCTTTAAGATTTTTCTTTTCTTCCATTCTATCTTTTACCCTATGGAAATATATACCATGTTATAATATACACACTCTCAGGAGATTTTCTTTGCTGCCCAGGGTTCGTAGGGCATAGGGAAAGTGGAGAAAAGCGTGCTTCTACTTAGCATGCTGCCCATGCATGCAGTGCTGCAGGGAAAATGGCCAGAAGCCCCTTGGCCTGTGGTGGTTCTGCTGAAGCCTTTGTGCTGCCCACAGAGTGGCTGGGCAGGGGCCGGAGCTGTGGGGATCCCTGCCAGAGCGGTGCCTGGAGATGGCCACAAGCCCTGTGCCAGGCAGGAAGCGCCATCCATGCCCTCCTGCCCGTCTGCTGCTGCCTGCCTTGCTGAGGGCTCCCAGGTGCCTCTGGCTGGGGCTGCTCTGGAGCTGCTGTGGGGCTGTGGCGCTGCTGCTGGGCAGCTTGGCTGGGCTGGGGCAGGGCCTGAGGGGCTGGGGCGCTGGCAAGCCCTGAGCAATGGGGCTGTCAGAGGCCACAAGCAGCCCCCTTGCAGCCGCCTTCTTCCTGCCAGAGTTGACTTGCAAGACAGATCCCGGGCACTCTGCAACTAACAGCATCTCAGTGTGGTTGGAAAGCCAAATGCAGGGAAATGTCAGACCTTTGGTCTTGTCAGCAAAGCTCAGAATTAAACCCAGGATTTGATCTGAGACCTTGGAAAGGGCTTCCGAACTCAGGTGCTAGAAGCCAGAATGTGGATTTCTAGTTTCTAGCAGAGACATGGGGAGGAAAGTTGAAGTGGAAGAATGTTTAGAGTTTTAGAGTTCCAGATCTAGAAAAAATCAAAGTAGTTACAACAGTAAAGAAGAAGTTTAGGATGCAGTGCTGTAGGTTTGTTGCGTCATGGCATGATTGGCTAAGGAAGCTTCCACTGTAGCATGATGTGGGAAGCCAGGAAATTCCTCGGGCTGCCCTGCAGGACTCGAGACCCTGTCAGAGGGCTCAGAGACCTTGGCACAGAGCCCAAGACCCCTGTGCCTTTGATTTAGCCCTTGGAAAAAACAATTCCCAACCTTGTATGAAGAATGACAAGCCACAAAATGAAAGGGAATTTATCACAGAGTGGAAAAATAGATGTTGGGGGTTTTTAGAATGGGGCTTCAGGGGGCAAGATGGAGGAATGTGGGCATGTCCAGCCTTTCTCCTTCTTCTTCTTGGCCTCCATCTTCTGCTGTGATGTTGGCACTTTTCGATTGGTTTAGAGTAGAAGCTCACTGTCTAATGTAGATGATAGGTATGGGAAAGTAATTGTAAATATTGTACAGGTAGTTGTTTTTAGTATAAAAAGATAACACTGCCCCGGGGGAGGCAGAGTGCCTTAGACTGTCTTGCTGAGCAGACCTCGGCAGGACAGGAGAAAGAATTTTATAGATAAGATGCAATAAACAACCTTGAGACCGAGAAATGAAGAGCTCTTACTCCTTCTTTGACCACCGGGCTGGGAAAAGAGACTTTCTAACTTATCTCGGGGTCACTCTGAGCAGCTAGAGACCCCGAGAGCATGAGTCCCTAAGAGGAAATATTGAAGGATTGGCTCCAAAACATAAATATCCTTGTTGGCCGTGTCTTCTTGGCCAAGAAATCCTTCAAAGCTCTTGGAACTACAAGTCTTGCGGCTCTGTGAGCCATGCGGTGGAGATGGGAGCCAAACTCACCCTTCCTGTCTATGTAGAAGAGAAGAAAAAGCAATGGCATCATCTAAAAAATTCAGAGGTCCGCTCTCTAGCTCATTCCAAACTCCTTCAACTCGCCCAAAGTGGGATTTAGCTACAAACACATGACAAGGACTTTTAGGGCTGGCTCTTTGACTCCAGAGTGGCTGCTTTAGAATCTTTCCCATAACCCTGTGTAGTTGTGTGCCAGCAAGGTCTCCTTTGAAGAAACTTTCCCAACTGACTTGCATGGAGGTTTGTTTGAAGGGTGTTTGAGGGGAAAGGCTCCCAGCAGAGGTCTGGGCTTTGGCCTAGCTGTGTCTCCTGCTGATTGTGAAGTGTGCCATCAGCTGCAGGGCTTTCTGGGCTAAAAATATCATCAAGTCTCTTGGACTTGCTCATTTTGGCCTCTAAAAGCTGGACCCTATTTTGGGGCAAATTTGGAGACCTCATCTATGGGTGGATGGAGCACCTAGGATTTTCCCAGTTGCTGGGAATGGTTCTCCAGGTCCCTGGAGTATCCAGGGCCCTGGTAAGTTCGAGCTCCACACATGCCTTGGCAATGAGAAGCAAAGGAACCCAGACTTTTCTGTGCTGCCTGTGTCACTGCACCGGGGCCATGGGATGGGCACACACAGCCCTTGTGCTGGAGCTGAGCTGCTCTGCCCAGCACTGGTGGCCACCATCCAAGCTGGTTTTGCTTGTCCTGGTTCCCTGACAGCTGGGGCCCTGGGCAGAGCCCTGAGAGCCTGGTCTCCCCCCAGGGAAGGAGCAGGAGCCCCTGGAGAAGCTGTACCGGGTGGGGATGCTGCTGCTGCTGCTGCTGCTGCTGCTGCTGCTGCTGCTGCTGCTGCTGCTGCTGCTGCTGCTGGAGACAGCCAGGATGACACCAAGGATGACAAGCTCTTCCTCAGCCTGGCCACTGGAGGCTGAAGGTGATGGACTTTGATTCTGGCACCTTCTTCAAAGCCAAACTCCACAGAGAATTTGCAGATGAGTCCCCACCTGGGGAAATTCTGCCAGATTTGGGCATGGGCCAGCCTGGCTGGGAAGCAAAGGTTCCCCCTTTGCTGGGGCAACTCATCCTTCAGTCACTGCCCAGCTGCTTTTTGGCAGGGCTGTGGGGATGGGCTGGGCTGGGTACGAAATGGGAGTGGGCTCCTGGCCCTGCCAACAGCCCCCAGCACCCACCGTGCCGCAGGCTGGGGCTGGGGCTGGGGCTGGGGCAGCCAGCCTGACACAAACAAAGCCCCATGGTGGGAGCAGAGGTGGGACTCCAGAACCTGTGCAGGGGCTGCTTTGCTGTGCAGGCAAGGAAGGGCTTGGGCGGCTCAGCTGCCCTTGTTTGCTTTGGGATCACCGTGATTTTGGGGGCAGTGCAGGGAGGAAGAGAGAAAGTGTGGGCTTCCCTCAGCCATGGCTGGGTTTTTCCCTACCATGTAGGAGTTGGGCCTTCCTCAAGGCCCTGACAGAGATAAGAGTTTTTCCCGTTTTTCTTGTTTTCTCTTTTTGCATCTAATCTCTTTTCAAGAATGTGTTGTTTGTTTTTCCAGAGGAAGCGTTCTAGGTGGTCCAGAGTGGATGGGGAAGTGCTTGGGAGCAGCTGTGGCGTGGATGGGCCATGCCCTTGGAGAAGGCTGAGGCCATGGTTTGGGAGCAGCTTTTCTTGCAGCCGTGGCTGGCGTGAGGTGGGTCCCTGTGTGCTTGGCAGGGTGGGATCAGAGCTTTTGGGAGATGGCAGCGAGCACAGGAGCATCCTGCTCTGGGCAGCTGCTGAGGGCTGGATGTGCCGTGGCTGGCTGCAGGCTGGGCACATGTCCTGCCCTCCTGCTCTGCTGCCAAAGGCCGCAGGGATGGGCAGCTCTGGGCACAGCTCTGGGCACAGCCAGCATGGCCTGGGCACCGCAGGCCTTGGCACAAGGGCACAGGAGCCCTCAGCTGACAGGCGGTTTCTGCTTTCTCTCCTTGCAGCCGGGCTCTGTGGCTGCTGAGGCTGCTCTGGGCTCAGCCAGGGCTCTGCTGGGCTCAGACCTGGGCCCAGCTGGGCTGGCTCTGCCCTCACATTGCTCTGACAGCTCTGCATCAGACGAGCCTCTTGCGAGCACAGCGCCTGAGCTTTCTGCTTTGGCAGGTGAGTGAGACTTTGCTGCAGGGCCAGAGATTGCAGCTGGGGACACACATCCAATTGGCAAGGACCCAAACTCTCCACAGTCCCAGCTGAACGCCTGGATCTGTACAGGCTGTTTTGTCTGTCCCATTCTTCCTTCTTGATTGGCTGGAATTGTGCAGTTGAACTTTCTTCCTCCTCTAGAAGTGCCACGAATGGGCCAAAGCTGGCGAGTGGGCCGTGTTCCTGAGGCAGTGCAGTCTGGAGCTGGTGGATGGAGAATTGACCTTCTGCACTGCCAAACCAGAGCAAAAAGCCCTAAGTGGGACTTTGTGTCTTTAAGAAATCCCTGACAGTTTCAAAGGGAACGTGCAGCTCATTCACAGGGTGAGAAGGAAGGGCATCTTCTAAAGGATTTGGGCTTTGACAGAGTTTCCATTCCCAGTCCTGCTTGGAGCTGGAAGGGCACAAAGCAATTTCCTCTTGCTTCGACCACAATTTCAAATACCAATGTTGGAAACAAAGCCCAAAACCTTTTAAAAGGCTGCTGAGGTCAGTAAGATGGATCCATGCCATCAGTACATTTACAATGTAAATAAGTGAGTTCTCTTTTTCAAAAGATCATTTACCTCTTAATGCAAAGAATGTAACTTTGCATTTATGTTTTGTTTTTTTCACTAACATTATTTTATGTTTTTTCACTAACACTTGGATTTTATTCTTATCTTTTACAATTTACCTATTTTTTTCCCTTTTCCTTTTTTTTTCCTTTAAATAGAAAACATGTCCTATAAAAAGAATGTCCTTTGCTCCTGGTTCCTGTGTGGAGCAGCTCCCTTCCTGCTGGCTGAGCTGCTCAGGCAGAGCCCAGCAGCCCCTGGCCCTGCAGGGCTGAGGCTTTTCCCCGTTGCTGGGCACAGACTGATGGAGCAGCACTGCTGAAGACGGGCACACAGAGGGACCAGCAGCAGCTGCCTTTGGCCACCTGAGGCTCCAAGGCCCAACCTCTGAGCAGCCAGGGCTGGAAGCGACTGGCAGGATCTGATCCCTGACTCTGGGCCAGGGCTGCACAAATGACCCCACAGCAGCAGCAGCAGCAGCAGCAGCAGCAGCAGCAGATGGAGCTGACTTTCAGCACAGCCCTGCCCCTGTTCCCTGCCGTGTGCAGCGGTGTCACAGCAGCCTGAGGCACCTGGGAGCCCCCAGTGCCAGCAGGGACTTGAGATGGCAGCGCTGGGCTCCTGGAGGCTGTGCAAGGAACGGAGCTGGGCACTCCCTGTCCATGGGGAGCTTGCAGATGGAAAAGGCTGCTGTGCCCAGGCAGCTCCAAGGGCACAGAAAGGTGGGTCTGGAGCACTGGATCTGGGCCAGTGCCACAGTCCTGGGCAGCAGCCAGCGAGCCCTGGGGGAACAGAGGGCACAGCACGAGGGACAGAAGCAGGCAAGGGCAGAGACTGGAGAGAGCCAGAGCCAGGAGCAGGAACAGCTGCTCCATTGCACTCTTGGAGAAAGCTCTTTGCTGCTTCAAAGCGCTGAAAGGCGTGAAGGGCAGAGAGGAGGCCACAGCAAACAATGCTCCTGTTTGCACAGCCTCCCCTCTCCGTGTCCCAGAAGGAATTGCATGGACTGTGTTCTTCTCTCCGAGTCGTCTCGTTCAGCATGAGCAGCTCAGCATGAGCAGGAGCTGAAGGAGCTGAAGCCTCAGGCCACAGGATCTGGGCAAGAGGAGACTTTCTGAGCAAAGTAATGCTGCTAAAATAGCCCCAGCTGAATGCAGTGGATAGAATCATGGAATCACAGAATCCTTTCTCTTGGAAAAGCCCTCTGAGCTCACCCAGTGCAGCCGCTCACCCAGCAGTGCCAAGCCCAGCACTAAAGCACGTCCCTGAAGTGCCAAGGCCTGGACACCAGCCCTGAGTGAGGCCTGAACAGCAGGCCCTGAGCCCAAGGTGGCCTCTGGATGAACCTTCCAACCAAAGGTTATCTTTGTATCTGCTCCCTGATGAGATATGCATGGTCATTAGCACTGTGATAGATGTAGCCACTCCTTGGTGAAACATGGATGGACCTTTGTGTATTTAGAAGCCAGACAAGGCCATGAAATCTGACCTCTGGCCTTGTGTGGGGCTGAAGGATCAAAGTCAGCTGCCTTGGCTCCTCCTTGAGGCCTGGCCAGCCTTTGGGAGGGAGCCAAGAGGAGGATGAAAGCAGATGTTGCCACACTAGCAGTGCTGTCAGTTTGTCCATTCAGCACTGTCAGAGCTGGGCCCTCTCCCAGCGGGGTTGGAGCCTCAGCTGTGGCTGGAGGCACCTGCAGGAATTGCCAGTGCCCAGGAGTGGCTCTGCAGCCCTTGGCTGTGACAGCTTCCCCAGCTGCTGTGTGGGTCTGGGCGATGGTAAAGGCTGAGGGTAACTGGGGCTGGATCTTTCTCAATCACTGCAGGCAATCTTTGGTGGGGATGGTTGGGTGCATTGCTGAGCTGCTCCTTTTGAGATTCTTTGCTGCTTTGAGCTGCAGGAAATGACACTGATTCCTTCAGTTGGTGTCTGTGTCTTTGGTGCTGACCCTGCCCACTGGCAAAACAAAACTGGCCCAGTCTGGCCAGATCCCAAGAAAATGTCACTTGTTCAATGTCAATGTGAGGAATCAGTGCCATCAGAAATTCCCAGATGGGAAGCCCTTCCCTGGAGTTCCCTGGCTCTGGAGTGGGCTGGGGTTGGAGCCCCGTGGGAGCAGTGGGGCAGTCGGGTAAAAGAGGCTGCAGCCCTGGATGGCTTCAAATGCATCCAAAAATTGCACATGGAAAAGGAAAAGGACTTGTGGGTTTGGGCAGACAAAGATGAATTTGTTAAGAGTACATTGGAAACAGCACCTTCAGAAGGAACAATTATTGTTGGAATGTTCCCACGTGGAGCAACAGAAGAAGGTTTCAATCTTGAGCTCAGATGCATTTGTGCAAGTGAAATATCAATATAATAAATAACTGTATATGTATTTATAGTATAATAAGACCTTCATGTTTATATTTATTGATTTATATATATATATGTCAATATCTACATGTCTATATCAATATTTCTATATCACTATTTACATATAAAATTATAATAATGTGAAATAGTGCTGACAATACTAATTTGGTAGCTTTGGCTGCTCAGGGATGTAACATTAAATACCCTACAGAACAGGATTGGCCAGGACCCTAATGTCAGTGGTCAACTTTGTGAGATTGTATACAGTGAAAAAAAGAGGAAGGGAGGAAATTGGCTGTTTTTACAGGGTGTGCTGATACTGTGATGCAGAGTGCTTTGTCTGTTCCTGTGAAAAATTCAGTGATTAAGCCTGCAGGGTTTTTCATGTACCAGACTATGCACAAGCTGCAGGATTGGTTGAAAGGGTGAAGGGGTTGTTAAAAGAGCAGTTGAAAAAATGAGGAGATGGGAACCTTTGCCCATGGAGAACCCATCTCCCAGATGTGCTCCATGCCCTTAACAATGGCCCACTGGGGAAATGGAAACACCCTGGCTGTGCATGGCTGCCCCCAGTTTGCAAATCCAACCATGGGCAGTGAGACTTGGACTGCCTGGGAAATTGTTCTGGCTGTGATGGCCCCTGGCAGGGCCAGCCCAGAGGCTGCAGGGCTGGGCCTTCATGCATTGGAATTAATGAGGAGCAATTCAAAGCAAATG
The DNA here is from genome assembly GCF_023055355.1 of Agelaius tricolor. Lineage (NCBI taxonomy): Eukaryota > Metazoa > Chordata > Aves > Passeriformes > Icteridae > Agelaius > Agelaius tricolor. The sequence continues at coordinate 1,914,895 of NW_027269320.1, read as the reverse complement.
AGAGCTATCAATACTGAAACAGGAATTCAGATTCCTCCAGGACACTTTGGTCTGATAACTGCTCACTCAAGCTTGGCCTTGCAAAGTGTTCCTGTCATGAGAAGAGGAATTATTGTTGCAGATAGCAAGGAGAAATTAAAGGAATTGTGTTGAACACTAGTGACCAGGATTGGATTAGTCAACCCCATGACAGGGTAGCACAATTATCAATATTGCAATTTTAAGAAGGATTGTGAAGAAAGGAGATCCACCTGCAATCACCACCGTTTGTGGAGATAAAGGGTTTGGATCCAGCAGCCCTAATAATGGAGCCAGAGTGTGGGTCCGGAGGCCAAATGGCCCTCCCGAGGCAGCTGAAGGAGCAGCTCCTGGGAAAGACAACTCTGAGTCCTGAAACCTGGGCAGGAACAATGGGAATGTGTCCCTGCAGCCAAGTGTTCTGTGTGAGAACAAGTAGATCTGACAGGATATTGTTTTACACATGCTGCCAGACCAAATCTCCCTGTTTGCCCCAAGGGCCCCTTTGGGAAATGCTCTGATCCACGGGGCTCCATGTGAAGGCTGCTGTGACACTGCGGGACTTGCACAGGAATTGCATCCAGGAGCCCGGCTGCCCCTCAGGGACTGGGACCCGGCCCCTTCCAGCCCGAGGGGAAAGGGCCCCCCCAGGCCTTGTTAGCCACAGACAGCATGGTAAAGCTGAACAGCAAAGGGCCTGGGGACATTATTCTGGAATTAAAAAGGTGCCAGCTCCATGGACAACAGAATTCTTGTTCCTAACTCGGATGAGATTGAGAAAAATGGATGAAGAACGGTGTCACTAAAGTACTACAGGTGTCTGTAAGTTGTACCTTGATAGTCAGCCAGAATCTTTGTCTGCCACAAACACCTCTAGTGTTTGGCCAAGGGGTTAGTCATCAAAATGTAATGATGAGTTCTGATGGATTGCTGAGCTTCTTTTGTAATTCTTTGCTAATGATGATGTGCTTTGCTGAGCTTATCCTTTTGTAATTCTTTGCAGCTGTGCATGATATAAATGACACAATTCCTTCAGTTGGTGTCTGTGTCTTTGGTAGTGACCCTGCCCACTGGAGAAACAGGGCCCCCTCTTGCCTAAGTGTTACCTGGGAAGGCAGAAACCCTCCCTCCAAAATTCCCCCCTTCCTCCTTGTTCCCCCCCTTCATACCCTGAGCATGATGTGCTCTGGTCTGGGCTGTGCCCGGGGTCAGTTGGGGTCACCTGTCCTGGCTGTGTCCCCTGCCAAGCTCCCCCGCAGCCCCAGCCCCTCCCCAGCGTGGCTGGACGAGGGGCAGGACAGGCCTTGGCTGTGCTGCAGCTCAGCAAGAACAAAACCATCTCTGCGTGCTCAGCGCTGTGCTCAGCACCCGGCCCAGCAGTGTCTCAGTGCCAGGGGCTGTGCCCTCAGTGCCTGCCAGGGGTTTCCATGGCAACTGCCAGGACAGGTGACCCAGGTGTCCCCCCCAGTGCCGGTTGCCATGGAAACAGTGCCCAGCGCTGCCCCTTTCTGTCTGGCTGACCTGGCCTTTGGCCCTGGCAGTGCCCTTGGCTGCTGGTTCCTGGTGCCCGAGCGGCCAGCGCGGCACAGGGCAGGTGGCCATGGCACAGCCCCAGCAAGGGATCCCCTCTGGCCCTGGGCACTGACACCAGCCCTGAGCAAGGGGCCCAGGGCAGCTTTCCATGGCCACCAACCATCACAACGGCTCCGGGCATTGCTTGCCATGGCACCAAACCAAGGAACGGGTCCCCGTGGCCGTTGCCATGGCACCTGGTGGCACCAACCAGTGTCACTGCAATTGTACCTGGAACAGCCCTGGCACCGCTTTGTCCTCAGGGTTGCCATGGCAGCCCAGGGCAGCAGCAGCTCTGCAGGCAAGGGGCCATGGAACCTGGCTGCAGAAATGGCTCCTTGGGCTGGTTTCCAAGGAAACCTGAACTGATGGCGGTTGCCATGGCACCCAAAGCCAGCAGTGGGGTCCCTGCAGTGTCCATGGCAACAGCCCCTTGCAATGGCCCACTGCCTGTTGGGATGATGATCCACCCTCACAGCTGGCCCAGGGCAGGTCTGGAGTGCTCTTGGTGGCACCCTGGGCTTGGCATACACTTGAAGAGGATGTCTGTTTGCAATGGGGAAACTCAGGAGTTTTAGCTGGCTTCAAAACTCAAAGAAGGAAAATCCCTCTTTGCCTGAGTGCAGCCACTTCTCCAAGCAAAGCAGCTCCCAGGTGAGTGAGGAGAGAAACCATGGGCTTGGAGAATGTGGAGCAAGGTTGTCCACACTGGCTCAGAGCTCAAGGCACAGCTTCTCTGAGCAGGCCAGACCTCCTTAGGACAGTCCCTGTATCAATATCAGTCACTGAATGCTGCAGTCACCTCTTGTGTAATAAGAAAAGCAATAAAAGACACCCTTTAAAATAGGAATACATATTTCCTAGAAGCTCTTTGAGCTATTTCTCCATAACTTTCAAAGGAAACTCTCCTAATGAACTGCACAGGAGCAGAGGGAAATCAAGGCAGAGCCATGGTTTGTCAGGACTTGCTTGATCCTCATGAGCCTCACTGTGCATTTGGAGCTGAGCCCTGGAACCTCAGGGCCTGGGAGGAGATTGCACAAACCTTGCCTGGAGTCAGAGTCAGAGGAAACACCCAAAGTGTCTCCAGGCATTCATGGCTCCCACTGAGGTCCCTGTCCAACACAGGCTCCTCATGGACTCCTTGGAGGAGAGAATTGGTGGCCAGGATGGCACAAAAACCTCTCAGACACTCAGTGTGGAAAGGAAAATGCAAAGTACCTTCAACACCTTGAGTGTCTCAGAGCATGAATGAGCCCCACTGAGTGTCAGTATAAGCTCTCCAGGGACTCATTAATGCAGATAATTGGGGCCATGATTGCACAAAGCTCTCCCAGAGTCTGGATCCAAAGGGAAACACCAAGTACCTGAAAAGAACTGAAGTACCCTGAAGCATTAATGAGCCCCACTGAGTGGTGTTACTGACAAAGCCTCTCCAGGGACTAATTACAGCAGATAATTGGAGGCCAGGATTGCACAAAGCTCTCAGAGAATCCAAGGCAAAAGCCAAACCCAAAGTCCTTTGAAAAAGCTGCAGTCCCTGCAGGGAGCATTCAGGAGCCCCCAGGGCCATTGCTGAGCAAGGCTCCCCAGGGACTCCTTGCAGCAGATCCTTGAGGCCACTGGGATGTGGGCTAGGGGGGGATGCTGAGGGCAGCACAAGGGGCTGACAGTGCCCAGCCTGGCTGGGGCTGGGCCAGGAGGCCCCAGGGCCTCAGGACAAGGTGTCTCCTCCCAGCCCTTGGTGGCACAGGCCCTGCTGTGCCCCAGGGCACCAAGACTTGGCTTCTCCTTGTCCCCATCTGTCATCACTGCCTGCAGTTCTCTGCTCTGCCTGGAGCCTGGGGAAACTTGCTCAGTCGTGTCCCTCAGTGGGACCCATTAAAAGTCCACGAAAGTTTGGAGTTGGATTCTGCCTTGGAGTTCTGGAGAGGTTTCTTCAGCTCCCTCTCAGGGACTGATGTTCAGGGCCTGAGCACAAAGCCCCAGAGGCTCATTAAAGTCCTTGGGCTGTGTCTGTGCTGCTGAGCTGGGCTGGGCTCCTGGCACAGAGGCAGCTCCTGCTCACCAAGAAGAGCTTCAAAAGCACATTTCTCTTGATGAGCAGCTCTTGTGCCAGCCCAGCAGGGCTGGGGCACTGCCTGCAGCCAGCGCGGGCACAGCACAGAGGCACAGAGAGCTTCAATCAGTCAGGGCTGGGAAGGGGCTGAGAAGTGCCTGGGGCACAATCACTGCCAGCCCTTGGCACAGGAACCTCTGGCTGCAGGACAATGCAGCTGCAGCTCCTGGAGCCATCTCCTCAAGCTGGAACATCCCAATGCCTGCAGACTCTGTGAGTACAAGTCTGAGTATTTCTGGGGCAGGGGAGGTGAAATGAAGCTCTGACATACTGAGGGCTTCTGATCAGACATAGAATATTTCCAAGGCTGGGATTTTATTGAAAAATGGGAAATTTCCAAAAACTTTTGTGTTCCGTTTTGTATTTTTAGAGAATGGAAGGGAGAGGGGATAAATATAAAAGAATTATATGAATATCTATTTATGAATTTTGACAAGTGCTTGAGACATCCAAACTGTTGCTTTTAGTGATCAATAGGTTCACAAGAGATCCCTAATGTGCTTTCAGCCACTCTGCCCATGGACAGCAGCAGCATCACCTTTGCTGGAGCCATCAGGCTCAGTCTGAGCTGTCCTTACTCCAAGCTGCAAACAGAACCTGCCCCCAGGCAGTGCCCTGCAAACAGGCAGGGTTCTGTAGGGCCAAGGAGAGTGCACAGAGATTTGGGCTCTGTGAGTGCTGGCAGGGAGAGATCAGGCACAGGGAAACACCTGCAGGAGGAAAATCTGCAGGAAGCAGAGAGAAGATCAGGCAATGAGAGAAAACAAAGCCCAGCAATGCTGTGGCAGGGAGAGTTTAGAGATGCCCACAGGATCCCCTGCAGTGCAGCCCCTCCCTCTGAACAAGCCCCCTCCCTCCTGTGCCCCAGCCAAGCCTCTGCCCTCAGGGCCGGGGCTCCAAGGCGTGCAGCCCCTCCTGTGCAGGCAGAGCTGCAGCAGAGCCGTGGGGCAGCTCTGCAGCCCCGGGCCCAGTTCCCTCTGCAGAGCACAGGGCTGGGAGCAGCTGCCCGGCCCTGGGGGCTCTGGAGGGGGCACAGCTGGCTCAGGGTGACGCTGTCCCCAGTGCCCGGCTCTGGGCAATGCTGTCAGTGCAGCCAGGGAAGGAGCTGCATCTCCCTTCATCCAATGCCATCAGAAGGACACTTGGAAGTGTCCCTGAGATTTCAGTCCAAGCTGGGAGTTCCAATCCAGGGTGCAAACCTGTCCTAGAGCATCTCTGAGTTATGAGATTGATGGGCAAAGGCAGAGGTGCTGTGACACTGAAAATGCTGCTGGGTTGAAATGAGCAATGTGAGTCCTTGGCTGCAAATGTGGAGCTGGGCTGTGCTGGATCCATCTGCTCTCAGCAGTGCCTGGTGACATTTTAAAGGGGGAGCATGGGAAGGTGATCACCCTCCACCTGAGCAAGGTTAAAACCCAGAGAAATTCTGAACAGGTGAGAATGTCAGACCATCTCCCCTCACTCTCCACTCATCACTTCGCCTCACAGAACTTGCTCTGTTTTCCAAAAATGCAGCAGAATTGCTGAGTGTTTCTGATATCCAAGCATATCAGGAGAGACATGGGGGGAGCTTAAAAAGAAAACCCCAGATCTTGAAAATACTAAACACCATGTCTGTGTGTTACAGAGGAGGGAATATGGGAAAAGGCTTTGATTTCGGTTACAGGTATCTGCTCCAACACTTCACTGTCCTTTCTCCATGAACAGGTGCCCATGTGCAGCCCCAGCAAATGTCCAACAGCAGCTCCATCAGGCACTTCCTCCTGCTGGCATTGGCAGACACGCGGCAGCTGCAGCTCCTGCACTTCTGCCTCTTGCTGGGCATCTCCCTGGCTGCCCTCCTGGGCAACGGCCTCATCATCAGCGCCGTAGCCTGCGGCCACCACCTGCACACGCCCATGTTCTTCTTCCTGCTCAACCTGGCCCTCGCTGACCTGGGCTCCATCTGCACCACTGTCCCCAAAGCCATGCACAATTCCCTCTGGGACACCAGGGACATCTCCTACACTGGATGTGCTGCACAGCTCTTTCTGGTTTTCTTCTTCCTGTCAGCAGAGTATTTCCTCCTGAACATCATGTGCTACGACTGCTACGTGTCCATCTGCAAACCCCTGCACTACGGGACCCTCCTGGGCAGCAGAGCTTGTGCCCACATGGCAGCAGCTGCCTGGGCCAGTGCCTTTCTCTATGCTCTCATGCACACAGCCAATACATTTTCCCTGCCCATGTGCCATGGCAATGCTCTGGGCCAGTTCTTCTGTGAGGTGCCCCAGATTCTCAAGCTCTCCTGCTCCAAATCCTACCTCAGGGAACTTGGGCTTCTTGCTGTAAGTGCCTGTTTCATATTTGGCTGTTTTGTGTTCATTGTTTTTTCCTATGTGCAGATCTTCAGGGCTGTGCTGAGGATCCCCTCTGAGCAGGGACGGCACAAAGCCTTTTCCACCTGCCTCCCTCACCTGGCTGTGGTCTCCCTGTTCCTCAGCACTGGTCTGTTTTCCTACCTGAAGCCCACTTCAATGTCCTCCCCATCCCTGGATCTGGCCCTGTCAGTTCTGTATTCGGTGGTGCCTCCAGCCCTGAACCCCCTCATCTACAGCCTGAGGAACCAGGAGCTCAAGGCTGCAGTGTGGACATTGATGACTGGATGGTTTCAGAAACATTAAACTGCTGGCCAATTTCTGCAAATCACTTGTAATAAAATTCAATTTTTATACTTCTTGTTAGTTTCATTTTGGAGGTCTTTTCCTTTGTTTTACTTTTTTCATATTGTCCACAAAAACATGTCATTGTTTGTGCCATTTCTCATTTTGTTTCTCTCCATCTTCCCTGTGGCCACAGACTGTGTCAATGAGGGGCTGTGCTCTTGGTGACTATTAAGGGACTAAAGGATGTTCCAGAAAAGTTTTCTGCAGTGATCCCCTTGTGTTGCTTTCTCTGGAGCAGCAGCAGCAATGTCTGTGTGCAGAGCTGGGGGCAGATCAATGCTGGCACAGCAGCCCTGGTCCTGCTGGCCACACCATTCCTGAGCCAGGCCAGGAGCCATTGGCCTTCTTGGCCACCTGGGCACACTGCTGCCTCATGTCCAGCCTGCTGTCCATCAGTCCCTGCAGGTCCCTTTCTGCCTGGCTGCTCTCCAGCCACTCTGTCCCCAGCCTGTAGTGCTGCAGGGGTTGCTGTGGCCAAAGTCCAGGACCCGGCACTGTGACTTGTTAAACTTCACCTTGTTGTATTTTGGCCCTGGATCCAGCCTGTCCAGGGCCCTGTGCAGAGCCCTCCTACCCTCCAGCAGATCCACACTCACACCCAGCTTGGTGTCATCTGCAAACTGGTTAATGGTGGACTCAATCCCCTCACCCACATTGTCACTGAAGATCATAAACACGACTGGGCCCAACACAGACCCTTGGGAGACAGCACTGGAGACTGGACACACACTGGATGCAGCACCATCCTTATCACTTTCTGGTCTCAACCTCCAGTGAGCTCTTTACCCTGGAAAGGGTGAACATATCCAAGCTGTGGGCTGCAGCTTTTCCAGGGAATTCTGTGGCTTGCAGTGTCAAAGGTTCTTCTGAAGTCCAGGCAAACAACATCCACAGCCTTTCCCACTTCCACAGGTGGGTCACCTGGGCATAAAAGGAGACCAGGTTGGTCAGGCAGGACCTGCCAGCCCTAAATCCACTGAGCTGGCTGGCTCTGATCCCTGGGCCATCCTGTGGGTGCCCTGTGATGGCACTCAAGGTGATCTGTTCCATAACCTTGCCAGGCACCCAGGTCAGGCTGACAGGCCTGGAGTTCCCCAGCTCCTCCTTCCAGCCCTTCCTGGGGATGGGCTCACACTGGCACCTCCAGTGCTCTGGGACCTCCCTGCTGAGCCAGGACTGATGGTAAATGATGGAGGAGCAGCCTGGGGAGCTCATCCACAGCGCCCTCATCCCCCTGGGATGGATCCCATCAGATCCCATACACCTGTGAGCACTTGAGTGGCTCAGCAGGTCAGCAGCTGCTTCCTCCTGGATTCCAGGGGGCTGTTCTGCTCCCTGTGCTCATCTACCAGCTCAGGAGAACACTTGTCCTGAGGACAACCTGTCCTAATATTGAAAATTGAGACAAACAAGATGTTAAGTAGCTCAGCCCTTTCCTTATCTTTAGTTACTGTATTCCCCACTGCATCTAATAAATACTAGAGGTTCTTCTTCTCCCTACTTTTGCGATAACTTTTTTTTTATAAAAACCTCTTTTTTTACAGAAGCCACCAGGTTAAGTTCTAATTGAGCTTTCACATCTCAACTTTTCTTTCTGAATAACCCATCAAAATCCTTAAATGCTTCCTGAGTTGCCAGTCCTTTTATCCCCCAAGTTCCCACAAAAGCTCCATGGGCAGCCAGGCCAGTCATTGTCCTTACCAGCTCATCTTTTGTCACACTGGGACAGGCTGCTCCTTCCCCCTTAAATTACCTTCTTGAAATGTGTGTTCTTCCTGGACCCCTTTGTTTTTAAGGGGTGTTTCCCTTAAAATAATTCAGTACCTGATTTTATATTCCCCAAATCAGCATCCTAAACAGGCCAAAGTCTGCCCTTCCTAATTCCAGTGCAGAAGTTTTGTTGCTGCCCTTCCTTCTTTCACAGAACATGGAAAACTTGATTATTTCATGGTCACTGTGCCCCAGGCAGCCTCTGAGCCCCACATCTGCCCCCAGCCCTTCTCTGTTTGTGAACAGCAGCAGACAGAGCTTTCCTTGGCAGTGGGTGTTACCAAAAATTCAGTGAAACAGAAAACTCCTTAACCCCAGTGTAGCATTAAGAAGCAGCATTCTTTATTCAGCTGGATGCACGGGGGAGAGCTCCTCTCAAAGCCATGCATGCTGAGTACAGGAAAGTTTCTGTTTATTTTCTGTATTTTGCTCACATATTCATTGATTGTCATGGACTAAACATACATATGATAATCATTAACAGATTTCCCCTCCCTTTACCCATGTGTTCTTCTGTCCTGGGGGTCTCTCTGGTGGTCCCTGGTGGTCATGGACCCCAATGTTCCAGTGGGCCTGGCTGAGCTGGCAGGACCCTGAGGCTGCTGAACTTCCAGTTCCCCTTCTCACACAATGGGCCTTGTGTGGTTTCCATAGGCCTGGGGTTTTGGGGAACAAGCTCCAGGTGTCAGCTCACCTGCTGGAGACAATTGATCATCTGGTAACATGAGGTCACAGAGTGGGCTTTGACATCACAGAGTGGGTTATGTGAGGTCATTGATCAGCTATGACATCACAGACTGCCTTTGTGACATCACAGAGCCAGCTGTGACATCACAGGGCAGATGTCACATCACAGAGCAGACGATGACATCACAGAGCAGGCTGTGACATCCCAGAGGGGCTGTGTGCCATCCCAGCAGGGCTGTGTCAGGTCACTGGGTTGGTCACTCGGCCCCAGCTCCCCCTCACAGTTTCTCCCAACAAGTCCAATGCTGTCCATGCCCAGCGGGGTCCCTGTCCCCCGGGATCCCCCCGGCCCACCTGGAGCCACAGCCTCCACCAAAGGATGTTCCACAGGATCCACCCCAGAGCCTGACATGGGGACAAGGAGCCAGGGCTGTGTGACCAGGACATCAAGGACGGGGATTATCCAGGTCACTGTGGCCTGGGTTGGGTTGCCCAGGGCAGGAAAGATGTCTGGCAGCTGGAGCAGGGTCTGGGAAGGGCCTCCAAGGTGGGGCTGGAGCCCTTGAGCTGTGAGCAGAGGCTGAGGGAGCTGGGCTTGTCCAGCCCAGAGCAGGGAAGGCTGAGGGGCTCCTCATCCCAGCCTGGCAGTGCCAGCGAGGAGGGGATGGAGAACACAGAGCCAGGCTCTTCACCGGGGGCCCGGTGGGAGACAAAAGCCAATGGGTGGAAGGGGAAAGAGGGGAGATCAGCCAGGACAGGAGGAGGTGAAATGAGTCAGGCTGGTTTCAGCATTTCCTCAACACCAAGAGCAGCCTGACCTCCCTTCTCCATCCACCACTGACAGCTTTGCAAATCAGGAATTGTTGGAGCTGTTTTGCCCCCACTCCAGGATGAGCATCCTGATACAAGAACTTAATTGTTTTTATATCTGTCAAGGAACAATGTTTGTCAAAAATTAATTTTAGTATGAAAATCACTTGTGGATGGTGGACTCATCAGGCACTGCTGGGAAGTTGCACATAGCTCAGGGAAGAGTATGATTGTTACTAAATTGTGTCCTGTTCAACCATGGTCTGTTGGCCATGAAGAGAAACTTTCTGTGCCTCTGAGTCTCACCAGTTCCTGACCCCCAAAGGACACAAACCTGATGAGTTGTGGTCCCCACTCCAGGGGCTGCACTTGCACCTATGCACTTGCATAGCCAGAGCAGAGCTCCCTTGTCCCAGAGAGTCCCTGGCAATGCAGGGATGAAGGAAACAGGACAGGCTGTGGGGATCAGGGGCAGGGCATGGACAGGGAGAGGAATGACTTTTGCACTTGATGGAGCTGTGCCTTCCCTTGGCTCTGTTGGCTGACAAGAAATGAACATCCCTCTGTGTCTCGGGCAGCTCCTTCTCCAAGGAAAGCAGGTGGGAGTTGGAGCCAGGGAGCTGAAAGCTGCAGGTGCAGCCTGGGCTGGAGGGAGCTCAGATTTGCACAAGGCTGCTCTGAGTGCCAGGGCATGGATGGGGGAAATGGTGGGGTGGGGGTAGGGACAGAGTCTGATTGATTGTCAGCCATGAAGGGTCTGGATTTTCATATCTGTTCAAACTGCATGAGGAGATACTTGTACTCAGTGTCAATTAGAGATTGGACACATCAATGAATTACCAGTAAAAAACCAATGAATTACAAGATCTAAAAATATTTACTTGCTGTCTTTTTAAATATAGTGTATTCACATTGAATAGGCTTCTGAAATGTGTTGAATTAACCACAAAAGATTTGAACACTTAAATCAAATTATTCCCAGAGGCTTGGCTTGTTCAGGTGTTCTGAATGTTAATGAGCCCTGGGACACTGAATTCCTGCCCTGAAGAGCTGAAGGCTGAACAAGCCTCTGGAGCAGGGAAATTCAGCAGCAGCCTCCAAGTTGCTGAGGATGTCAGCAGCCCCCAGTGAGGCCATCCCTGCCCAGAGAGCGTGGGGGAATGGGCAGACAAGGAGAGCGTCCCTGGGGCTGGGGCAGCACAACTCAGAGGCACCAGCGGCTCCAGCTGGGCAATGGAGTGTGGAATGTGGCTGGGAAAGCCCTGCCTGGGCTGGGCCAAGCAGCACACACAAGCCCTGACCCACATCCACTAAAAAACTCTCTCAAGGAGACATTTAAAAGGAATTACAATTGTTTGTGTACACTGAGTAGAACACACTGGATAAATATCAGCAAGTGATTCTCTGGAGCTCTAAACAACAAAACAGGAACTTTACTGGCAACTTTAGAATATCAGAGAAACTTTGGCCAAAGGTTTAATACAACATTCAATCAACAAGAAACACTTCTCATAACATTAACTTTGCTCATTCAACTTCACAAACTGTAAGCCTGTTCCATTTTAAGTTACTCAAATTTTGCAAGAAGAGGGAATAAGAAAAAGACAAATAAGATTTAGAGAAGCACACACAGAGCTTCCAACTCCTGGAATCCAGCAGTGTTCAGATGGAATTTCCAAGAGGATGCAGGGTCAAGATGTGTGCTTGCCTTGTGGTCAGCCTTCAATACCCCTTGGTCTCCTTGGGCCCTTCCCCCGGGTGGGACTTGGGCTCATTTGGTCCCTCAGGAGGTGGGCTGGGGGCTGCAGAGGTGGCTGTGGAGCATTGCCTGTGCTGTGCCAGGGACTGGCAGCCACTGCTGGGCTGGGATAGAGGCTCTGGGGGGATTGGGGTTCCAGGGCAGGGCAGGGCTGGGGTTCCAGGGCAGGGCACAGCTGGACCTGCCCCTTCCTCTCTCCCACACACAAAATGTTTTGAGCCAACAATCTCCTCCAGTGTCTCACAGTAAGGCAGTGTTGGAGCAGGAATTCAATTCTGGCCATGGGCACTGGGACAAGAAGGACAGCTCTTTCCCATAGGAAGGAAAGCACAGAGCCCCAGTGTTTGGAAGGCAGGTGAGAGCCTAAGTAGGCCACGGCCAGGCAGACTTCTGAAGAATTGCAGATTTTGTCTGGGATCAGTCTTTCAATTAAGGGAATTTTGAAGGTGGAAACCCAGTCTCAGTCATGGGCACCTGGCGAAGCAGGACAATTCTTTCCCAAAGGAAGGAAAGCACGGAGCCTTCCCCAGTGTTTTGGGGACAGATGAGACGTGACCATTGTGAAACCGTTGCCAGCCAGACCTGTCCTGACAATATTCCTATTGGAATAGTCCCTGGATATAAGGAAATTTGGAAGTGAAATCTCAAATCTGGCCAGGGTGCCTGGAGGAGAAGGACAGTTCTTTTCCATAGGACAGAAAGCACAGAGCCCCAGTGCTTCAACAGCAGATGAGAAGAGACCCTCAACATGTCAAAGGCAGCTGGACCAGTCAGGCAGCCCATGGGAGGCCAAAGCAGCCACACCTGTTCTGTGCTCCTTTGGTTTTGTGGGCCCCACAGTGCCACAATTGTGACTGGTTTCTATGGGGTCCAGGGTCCAGCAGTGTCACAATGGCAAAGTCCTCCAGTGTCACAATGGACCCTTGGTTTGATGGGGTCCCACAATGTCACAGTGGCCCCTAGGTTCCTTAAGGGCCCACAGTGTCACAATGGTCCCACTTATTCCACGATGCCTTGCAGTGTCACAATGGTCTCCAGGGTTCCACAGGCCCCACAACAACACGGGATTCCTCTGTTCCATGACCTCTGCAGTGTCACAATGGACCTTTGGACCCTGGGGGTTTGTGTTGTCACAATGGTCTCCTTTGGTTCCCCAGTGTCACAATGGACCCCTGATGACACGAGGTTCCACAATGTCACAATGGACCTCTGGTTCCATGCAGCCCTGCAGTGTCACAAAGGCATTTTGGTTTCATGAGGCCCCACAGTATCACAATGGTCCTCTTGGTTGTGTGGGGACCCCCAGGGTCACAATGGTCTCACTGGTTCCATGAGGCCTCACAGTGTCACAATGGTCTCCTTGGTTCCATGAGGCTGTAAATTGTCCTGATGGTGTCTCCATGGTTCCATGAGGCCTTGCAATGTCACAATAGACCTTTGGCACCATTGTGAGACCATGGGGTCTCACAGTGTCACAATGGTCCCTTGGTCTCACAGGGCCCCACAGTGTCACAATGGTCCCATGGTTCCATGGGCCCTGTGCTGCTGCATTCCCCCCTCCCCTTCTCAGGCCGCCCTGCCAGCTGAGAAATGCTCCTTGGGGCTCGGCCTTGGCCAACAGCCCCTGGGCTCAGCTCCTCTGCAGCTCATCACAAACACTGTCTGCTCCAGGCACTGCTGCTGCCCAACCAGCTCCTGCTTTCTGTAGCAGCAGCCCTGGGAACTGTTTCTGTTCCCTCTGTGGCAAAACATCCCTGTTCTCACCCTGCCAAAGAAAGCTGTTGGTGCCAAGTGCGGCCAGGATGAACCATTGCTGGGACTGAAGCCCCTCTCTCGGGGCCCTGCAAACAGCGCTCCAAAAGGAGCCCTTGGAGCTCTCCTGGGCCAGCGACTCCCTCTGAGTGGGGCCTCTCCCAGCCGGGAACTCTCCCGTTTGCTGCACTCGGGGATCCCCAACAACGACGGAGCCTGGGCCGATCTCCCCACTCCTCCGGGCTCAGCCCTTTGCCCGCTGGGGAGATGCCAAAGCATCCTCAGGGAGCATTTCCCTGCCCTCAGGGGAATTTCTCCCAGGTGCCTTGCACTGACTCTTGGTGTCTGTGTGCACACAGGAGTGCCTGTGCTGGGGAAATGTGGCAGAAATGCTGCTCTCTGAGGGGTCTAAGTGCCTTGGATAGCTGAGCTAGTCAGGCCTGTAAGTAAGGGTGAGTCACAAGCTGTAAGCAAAGTTAAATGCTGCTAAGAGTTGTTCTTTTCCTAAGTTGTTGCATTCGATATAGATTTTAAGCTAAGTTAAATATTGTTAAGTGTTATTCCACTGTGAAATCATTAGGTCATAAGTTATAAGTAAGTTTAGATACTGTTAAGTGCTGTTCTTTTGCTAAATGCTGAAGTCTAAGGTATCAGTCAAGTCCTGTTAAGTTTGAGCTCAGTTTAGCTTTTAGGCTGCATTCCTTTTATCCTTGCCCTCACTGTCCTTTAGGCACACATGCATGCATGCAAAGACACACGGACAGTTCATGGTTCATTTCTGGTTTGACTGCCTGGATTTTGTTTGGTTTTGTTGTTGCTTTGTTTCCTTGGTGTGCCTGACGTGTCCAGTCAGGAGCAGAGTGACTCTTCCCAAGGAACTCTGTGGTGCTGTCCCTTAATATTAAATCTGGTTTTTGCTGATCCCTTGCTGGGGATTTTTTCAGCGCTCTCAGCCCCTTGTTTGTAACAGGGTGAAGGAGCCCTGGCCCAGGCTCTGGCCCTGGGGGACACGGGGACGCTGCCGGGGGGTCCCTGTCCCCCTGTGCAACCCCCAGGGCCCCGGCCCCCCGTCCCCGTGTCAGGCTCTGGGGTCGATCTCGTGGAACATCCTCTGGGGGAGGCTGCGGGGCCGGGGGCGCGGGGACCCGGGGGGACAGGGGACCCCGCTGTGCACGAGCAGGGTTGGACTGCTCTGGGGGGAACTGTGAGGGGGGCCGGGGCAGAGTGACCTCCCCAGTGACCTCACACAGCCCCTGTGATGTCACACAAACCCCTGTGATGTCACACAGCCCCTGTGACGTCACAGTCCCAAGGCTGGCATATCACTGTGTGGTGTCATACAGCTGTGCAGTGAAATCACAGAAGACACTGTGATGTCACAAAGTCACTCCGTGATGTCACAGCCTGTTCTGTGATGTCACAGCCTGTTTTGTGATGTTACTCAGACACCCACCGATGTCACAAACCATTCTCTGACGTCACTGAGCCAATCTCCATGATGGCAGAGTCTGCTCTATGGCCTCACACCCTACCCGATCATGCCACAGCCACCTCTGCGATGTCACAACCCCCTCAGTGATGTCACATGAGCCTCTCTGTGATGCCTTACACCCACTCTGTAATGTCACAGCACACACTTTAACCTCATAGCCTGCTCTATGATGTCATACAGCCCATGCTATGACACCACAGCCTGCTCTGTGATGTCACACAGAGCCCTGTAGGACACTGTGGCGGCTCAAAGACGTCACACAAAAATCTCTGTGATGTCATAGCCCAATCTGTGACCTCACACAACCCACTCTGTGTTGTCACACAGCCCCTTGCTGCCATCACAGCTGCTCTGTGCCTCCATGACACAGCCACACAGGAGCTGCTGTGACACAGCCCCCTCTGGGACATGCCACAGCCCCTGCCAGTGCTGAGCCCCTGGGAGCTCAGTCTGTGCCCTGCTGGTGTCTCTGAGGGGCCCTGGCAGTGCCCCAGCCCTGCTGGGCTGTGCACAGGAGCTGCTCCTGGCCAGAGCTGTCTCTCTGCAGCTCTGCTGCCCTTGCCAGGAGCTGCCTCTGTGTTCTGGTTTCAAAGCAAAACCAGTAAAAGATTCCAAGTGAGAAATACAATTTATCAGGAAAAGGGATAAAACCATATACATGGTATAATACAAAAGAAAAATCAGTGACAGAGTCAGAATACAAACAGACACCCTGCTAGTTAGGGGGTAGCAGTCCAGATGAAATGGTCTTGTTGAAGTGGTGATCCTGTAGAAACAATCTGGTAGCTCTTGTCCTCTGGAAACCAGTGGGTAAGGGCAGCTATTCCTCGGGCAATCCACTGGAAAGACTGACTGCTCTGTCCCAAAGCCCAGATTGTATCCAGGTGGGGATGCTGAGCTCCTCCCCGCTGGGCAGGGAATCTCAAAATGGGCTGAAATCGTTCTGAGTCATGGGGTGGGTCCTTGATTACCCGATAAACAGAAATGGCTCCTGGAGGGAGTTATCTCTGAGTCGTGAGGCAAGACATTGTTGGGGCCATTAACAAGAGATAAGGAACAAAACAATGTCCCTCCTGGTTTCAGCAGCTCTTGAGGATGGGAATAGAAGACATTTTTCTATTCTAACCTAGGACACTCTGGGCCAGCAGCCTGGCCCAGCTCAGCAGCACCGACTCAGCACAAGGACTTCAATGACCCTCTTGAGGCTTTGGTGCTTTTTGCATCACACTCAGTCCCTTAGATTGTGCTCAATAAACTTCTGGAGAACTCAAACTCACGTTCAAAGTCCAAAGTTTCATTAACTTTTAATGGGTACCACTGAGGGACACAACTCATGTGAAAATGTCCCCAGGTTCCAGGTAGAGCAGAGCACTGGAGGCACTGATGACAGGTGGGGACAAGCAAGGGAAACGTGTCTCTGGTGCTGAGCAAAGCTGGATGTATTTCAGGAATGCAAAGGGCCAAGGCCTGAGCCCCAGCCCCTGGCCAGGCAGGTCCTGTCCCTCCCTCATTGCTCAGGGCTCTTGCTGGGGCACTGGGATGTGGGGATATGCAATGCCAAGGACAGGAGCATGGGGCAGCCCCTGCCAGGCTGCTGAGCAGGGACAAGGAGGCAATGAGGCCCCAGGCCTGCAAGGGTCACTTGTCCCCTGCTGGCCTCAGGCCCAGGGCCAGCAGCCATGGCCAAAGTGCTGCAGGAGTTGGCTCTGGCAGGGCTGTCTTGCAGCTGCTGCCCATGCCTGTGCCCTGTGCAGCCCAGGCTGTCCTACGGTGTCCCTGCCCTGCGCCTCTGTCCCTGCAGGCTGTTGGCATCCCCCGGCTGCCCCACCTGGCTGGGCCCTTCCTTTGCTGACAGCTCTGCCTCCTGCCTGCCTCTGCCTGCCCACACAAAGCCTGGGGCTGCTCCAGGCTCCTGCTGGGGCACGTGTTGCACCATAGCCCTGCCCTGCCAAGGAAATTCCTTTCTGCTGCTGCCCAGTCTGGATCTTCCCAGCTGCTCTTGCTGCCATTATTTCCTTCTCATGCTTATATGCTCTAGGAAGGAAAGCTCCAGCCTCTCTGAAACCACCCTTCAGCCCCTGCAAGGCTACTCCTGTTCTGTCCTCAGTCTCCACCCCACTGAGCCCAGAACCTGCAGCCTCTACCTGCTGGTTATGAGATGAGGCCTCCAAACCCCATCTTGGAAGATGTTTGGGTCCTCTCCAAAGTCTGTGAAAATGGAAAAATAGTGGCCAAATGTATTTTCTCCCAAATCTTGCAGTGGCAGAACAAGGGTCAATAATTCTAAAGTGAATGAGTCTGGATTTCCATTTGTTAGAAGGAGAAAATAATTTACAATGATGAGAGTGGAACAAAACTGCAACTGTTTTTGCAGAGAGGTTGATGCACCAAGCCAGGAATTGTCCAGGAGCAGGAGCTTTGTGCAACCTGACCCAGTGAAACCCCCTGCCCTTCCCAAGGATGGAATTCCTGTAGTGTGGGTTCTCTGCTGTGCTGGGTGCCCTCACAAGGCTTGTGGCCAGAATGTCTGCTGAAGGCAGCCAGGCTGCTGCAGGGGCAGTGACCTCACAGCCATCACCATGGCAGCCCTGTCCCCTGGGCCTGGCTGTGCCCTTTGCTCTGCCCCTGCCTTGGCTCTGCTGGCATGAAGAGTTTTGTCATTGATATCTCATCCCCAAGGTGCTGGGGCCAATGGCTTCCCAGTCAGGCTCCTGGAGCACAAGTGGCTTTTCAGAGGCCAGCCAGGAATGAGCCCTGAGGCAGCAGCTCTGCAGTGCTGGCCACCAGGCCGGGCTGCCAAGGGAGGCTTCTGGCCATGGCCTGCAAGCAGCTGCTGCTGCCAAGGTGCCTTTGGTGCCTCAGGATCTCCCTGGCACAGCTCCCAGCACGGCACTCTGCCCTTGTGCCCGAGGCCTTCCCTGTGCTGGGGCTGGCCTGGGGCTTTTCCTGCAGCGGGACCTGCCCTGCTGATGGCACAGGAAAGGCAGCTCCTGCTGGAGCAGGAGGCTCTGCCTTCAATGGGCTCCAACAACACCAGCAAGGCCCTGTTGACTTCAAAATTGCTTCCTAGAGCACAATATTCTAATAATTGTTATAGCTCCTGTACTGTGGAGTAAATAACTGTGCAAGTGATCATTCCATCTGATCATGATCAGAATCAATCAGAGATGTATTTATACTAATTTATCTGGTATTCTATCATTAATTCTGTAGGACAAATTGTGTTAAAGTTCAATTTCACCTGTCCAATGCTTTTGACCTTTGACAAAGTCAGGGGAAGGAATGTGATCCAGCCGCTGCCAGTCTCCTCTCTTAGAAGGAATTTGAGAAGTCTAGGGGTCCTGCAGGGCTTTGAGGATCCATGGTGGCTGTTGGCTGTCATTTCTTCACCTCATGTCTTAGCAGGAGTTTCTCCAATAAAGAAACAAAGCTTTTGCCTGAAGCTCCCACTGTGGCCATGACAGGAACCCCTGTGAGTATCTGGGCCATCCCGGCTCTTTGGCAGCCTGGGGACTCCTGGGATGTCACCGTGGAGCCCCCGTGAGTGCCTGTGACAGATCAGTGCCTTTGCAGCCCAAGGTGCCCTGGGATGTCACCATGGAATGGCTGTGACTGCCTCTGACCACAGGGCTCTTTACCATCCCCAGAAAGCCCTTGGAGGTCTCCATAGAGCCTCTGTCTGTGCCTGTGACATTCCAGCTGTGGAACAGCCTGGAGACTCTTGGAAAATCCCCATGGAGCCCCTCTGAGGGCCTGTGACAAATCTGAACCTTAGCAGGCAACCATCACCAGCCCCCTGTTGCTATGCTCAGTTTCCATGGCAACCATCACCAGCCCCCCTGTTGCTATGCTCAGTCCCTTGGCAGCTCCATGGAGACCCAATGCCGGGGGGGTTGCCATGGCCACCAGGGCTGGCACCAGCTGGGATGCTCAGTTTCCACGGGCTAGGCTTCAGGAATGGGATTCCCCAATTTTCTTTCCCCACTAAAACCGCACTGCCCTCGCTGCCCTCCCGCCTCCCATGGAAAGCACAAAAGGCAAAGATCCGGGGCTGGGATAAGAACAATTTATTGGGAACAGCAACAAGATAAGAAACAAATGGAAAAGAAACAATATTGATAACAGAAGGGATAAATAAAACTGTTTACAGGGAAAACTAAAACACAACTCACTGGGTCTGCCTGGCCACAATTTCCTCTGCCTGGAAAGGAGACCCTTCTCCTCACTGAGGGAAAGAGAGACTCCCTTTCCTGCCCCTGGCAATGACCTGAGGTGGGAGTGAATGTAATGACATGTCGATGGCCAGACCATCATGTTTTTCAATCCCACATCATGTCATCGGCAGCGGCAGGAAAAGGGACAGGTGTCTTCCCAGCATGGATCACAGGGAACATGGATTCCCAGGACTCTTCCCAATGTGGGCCCTCTAAAGGCAGATGAAGCTGGAGCGTGCATGAAGATCTTCCTGCAGCTGGGGCATTTGCTGGGCTTCCCTCACTGGTGGCTCCGTTGGTGTCTGGTCAGGTGAGAGCTGTTGGTGAAGCTCTTCCCACACTGGGGACACTTGTAGGGCCTCTCCCCAGTGTGGATGCGCCGGTGGGTGACGAGGGTGGAGTTTTGCTTGAAGCCCTTCCCACAGTCAGGGCAGCGGAAGGGCCTCTCCTCGGTGTGAATCCGCTGGTGGCAGAGGAGATCAGAGCTGGTCCGAAACCTCTTCTGACACTCAGGACACTTGTAGGGCCTCTCCCCATTGTGGAGGCGTTGGTGGATGATGAGGGCAGAGCTGCAGCTGCAGCCCTTCCCACACTCCCCACACTCGTAGGCCCATTCCCCAGTGTGGATCATCTGGTGGCTGATCAGGGTGCTGCTCTGCCTGAAGCTCTTCCCACACTCCAAGCACTTGTAGGGCTTCTCCCCATCATGAAGCTGCTCATGGACCACCAGCTCTGAGCTCTGGCTGAAGCTCTGTCCACCTTCCTGGCTCAGGGTGGGTCTTTCCTCCTCAGAGCACCCTGGGCTGGGTTTGGAGCCCCTCCTCCTGTACAATCTCTGGGGATTTTCCTCCATGTTGGAATTCTGCAGTGTGGAGCCACTCAAAATGGCCTCTTCCATGAGATTCTGCTGTGGGGATTTGTCCTCCCTGGTCTCCATCCTCAGCTCCTTCCCTGGGGGAGGAAGGACAAGGAGAGGATGGGATTTGCCTCCATGCCAGAGGGAAGGGGAAGGAGATCCCCCCAGAGCATCCCTGGCAGGATGGGGTTGGCAGCAGGGTTGTCCTGCAGCCGGGGGCCGTGCTGGGCTGGGAGATGGAGCAGGAGAGAGGGGGAAAGGGGCACTGACTTCCTCCTCACCTGCCTGGTTCGCCTGGGGCATCTTCCTCTTCCTCACAGCCTCCTCCTTCATCTAATGAAGGTTTCAGGATGGGAAATCCTGCTTTGGGAGGAAAACAAGGGATGAGCACACTAAATTTTATACTGGATTGAAGGAAAAGCTGGGGGAGAGTCTATGTCAGAATTACGATTTAATAAGAAAATTTAGATCACGGCAATGATACAGAAACACTGCCTTAAACTGACAGAGTCAGGATATAACCTGACACCCTGTTGCTCAGGGTGGTGGCAGCAGTCCCATTAAATGGTGGCTGCAGTCCTGTTGGAGTGATGAACGTGATTCTGTCCAAGCAGTGATCCTGTAGAAGGGTCTGGTCTTCCTCTGGAGGTCCAGTGGTGGTTCTGGAGCTCTTGTCCTCTGGGAATCCAGTAGGCAAGCTGCTCCTGGTGTTGCAAGCCTGCGCTTATATCCAGGTAGGAATGCTTGGATCCTCCCCCTGGGCGGAGCATCCCACAATGGGATGATGGAATTTGATCAGTCCTGCAGTGACACACAATGGCCCATTCCCAGAAGATATCTCCCCTGGAGGGCGTTATCAGGGCTGAGTCATGGAAGAGATAAAGAACACTGCCCCACCTGTTTATAGCAGTTGATGAAGATTGGGATTGAAAACATGCATTTGGTTCCATCTTACACTGCAACCTGAAACAGTGGGGGAATCCCTGCTCAGGGGGTGAACACCACCCCCCTTACCCAAACTGGCTCAGGTGTAA
Source organism: Agelaius tricolor (assembly GCF_023055355.1). Taxonomy (NCBI): domain Eukaryota; kingdom Metazoa; phylum Chordata; class Aves; order Passeriformes; family Icteridae; genus Agelaius; species Agelaius tricolor. The sequence continues at coordinate 1,894,107 of NW_027269320.1, read as the reverse complement.
AACCCCCACCCTGGGAAGGCCACACACACACAGGGGACAATGTCACACTTGCCCTGCCCCAGCGGAGGTCTCTGTCCTCTCACTCCCTTGCTCTCCCTCCTTTTCTCTTTCTTTCCATCTCTCTCTCTACCTCACATTTACTGTTTAATAAAATCTGCCTTGGATTTGGTCTTGCTAGCACCTTAATTAAGGCGGAGGCATCTCTCTGAAAATTTTCTTATCCAGATTGCGAGATTATTTTGGCACAGTGAGTTTAGGCACTCTTCTCTGACCCCAAGTGCCTTTCACAACAGCATGGTTTCCTCCACTTAGGAGGTTGTGGCTCTTTCTGGATGAACTCCCAGAAACTTGGACACAGTCCCTCCTTCCTCCTGTGGAACTTATGGGAGAAATGATGAGGAAAATGGCTGCTGTTGGTGGCCAGTGAAAAAGAAAATATTTTGTGTTCCTTCCTTGAAAAGTTTATTAAAATCACAGGAGGAAAGGGAGCAAATGATAACAGCGAGACTGATAAAGTTTGTCCACCCCATGGTGAGGAACACAAGGCTGCTAAAAGTCCCACAGGAAGCCCAGCTCAAGTAGCTAAATTCCCCAATAACTCCAGCCAGGGATCTCCGGGAGGGTTTTTTTGGAGAGTGTTCGGAGCTGGCAGATCCCGAACACGAGCCCCGGATATCTCCGGGCTCCCTAAGAGGAGCTTTTTCGGGGGCAGAGGAGCCGCGATCACCCCTCGGGAGGGTCCCGGGGGGTCCACGTGGGGATGGCCCGGTACCGACGGGGCGGGACATTGGTTTTGGGGATCCCCGTGAGAGCCGGGGCTGTGGAACGGGGGACCCCCGGGGCGGGGAGAGGGGAAGGGGCGATACCGGAGCTGGGGCACCCCCGGCAGCCCGGAGATGAGGCGGGGACGGGACCCCCTGAGCCTGACAGGGGTGCGTCCTGGGGTGACTTCATGATGCTCGTGCCCCATCGGTCCCTTTAGCCCAGAAATGAGTTCTGCACCTTTAAGGCTGGTTCTGAGAGCCAAGGGGAGGAGGAAGAAGCTGCAGTTTGTTTTCAGACACTGCACTCACTCCTCTACATTCTGGATCCTGGATGGACAGAGGGTGGGACAGAGCTCTCCTTTGCTTTTAGTTAGTTTTTAGCTCTCTGAGGCAGAGAAGTTCCCCCAACTGTGGTTTTTCTTTTTTCTTTGGAGCTGTTTGAACCTGCTCTGCACTGAACACACAGAACACCACCAGCAGCTCGCATCTGTGGCCCACTGGGCCTGGCCTGGGCCGCGGCATTTCCAGCACTGGAGGGACTGATAAGAGACTGATAAGAGACTGATAAGAGACTGAGTGAGCTGAGCTACAGCCCACAGAGGGACTTTCTGTGTTTGTCATCTCTTTTGGAGTGGCAAGAGGTTTTATTGTTCAATATTGTTCTTTGTTTGTGCAGGTGAATGCTTTGCCTGGTAAATAAACGTTTTTTCCACTTTTCTCCAAGGAAATATTTTCCCAATCCGGTTGGGGGAGGGGCTTCTTAAATCTGCTTTCTAGAGGAAACTCTTTTGGAGATTTTCTCCCAAATTTGCCCCATACGAGGCCAGGGTGGTGGGAAGAGGGGGGACCTCCAAGTGGCTGAACTGGGGTGAGGCTGGAGAAGGGGACCCCAAAACCCCCCAGCATCTCTAAGCAGAACCCTGGAGAGGGGTCCTGGGGACCCTTGAGGATCCCCAGCAGCCCTGAGATGGGGGACCACCAGAACCCCGGAGGGATGAGACTGGACATAGGACACTCCTGGTGGCTTTTTTTAATTAAGTCTTGATTTTTGGAGGTTTTTATGGACATCAGGTGACTTCTAGAGATGGACTTGGGCAAGAGAAATCCCCCAAAAAAGGCATTCACACCCTGTTTTTCCTGAAACCAGGATTTTCCCCAAACCATCCCACAGTGACATCCCCACTGTCCTGCTCTGGGTGAGCTCAGTCCCAAACCTGACCCTGATCCTGGTCTCAATCTCACTGCATGTTCAGACGCACTCACAGTTCTGAATTTAATCTTATCCCAGCCCCACACTCATCTAGCCCCAGACCCAATCCCAACCCCAGCCCTAAAGCCAATCCCATGTCTAGTCTTAACCCCAATCCCAGCTCTAATCCAAATCTCAGCCCCAGCTCCAACCCCAGCCCCAATTCCAGCCCTTTCCTAAATCCTCAGCCCCAAACCAAATCCCAGGTTCAGCCCTTCTGGGGGTTTGGGGGTGTCTCTGTCCCTGTGACCCCGATGATGTTTGGGTGGGGTCACAGCAGGGCTGAGAGGGACAGAGACCCCCCTGGCCTCCCCAGGGGTGAGAAGGTGGCAGAGCCCCCCAGCCCCGAGCAGCCTCAGCGGTGAGAGGGACACAGAGCCCCTGGTGCCCAGCCCTGCACAGGCATTGCCTGAGGCCAGAGGGATGGAGACCCCCCGAGCATCCCCCAGGGCCAGGGGACAGAGAGCCCCGAGCATCCCCTGAGCTGAGAGGGACAGAGACTGCCCCGAGCACCCCCTGGCACAGGGGTGAGAGGGAGGGAGCCCCCCCAGGCATTCCCTGGGGTGAGAATGATGGAGACCCCTGGGGAATGGCCTGGGGTGACAGGGACAGGGACACCCCTGGGGAATGGCCTGGGGTGACAGGGATGGGGACAGCCCCTCCCAAGCCCCTCTCAAGCATCCCCCAGTGTGAGAGGCTCAGTGACCCCTTGAGCATTCCCCGGGCACTGGACAAAGTGAAGTTGTTTCTTGACAAAAATCAAACTTCAGCCTACAGAAAATGCCTTGAATTTGCTCTTCCCACAAGTAACTTGTGGTGGAAACGCAAACAAATTGCAAAATTTAATAAACTGACAGTAGAAGCGATTCTGTGGCAATTCCAAAATCCATTGGTCCTGCAGAGCTCCAGCTCAGCTGCTGGCACATTCCGATTTTTAATTTGGGTAGTGTTTGGGGTGAGGGTAGTAAGCTGGCCAAGCTGCAGGGGCCCCCTTTGATCTTCGAGGGGATCCCTGCCCACACCCTGTCACCACAGATGAGAAACACTCCCTTGGGAAGCACTCTGGGAAACGGAGAGGACTTAGATAATGTTTTGGCAGTATAATTGCACCAGTCAACAACATTGTATCTCTTATCATTTGGTGATATATCTTTTCTCACTATCATCTGTGGTTCAGGTTTCTCATGCCAATTTTGTTGGGGTGGCTCATAGAAAAAGTTGACACAAGAAGTCGCTTTGAGGAGCCCGGTAGGTCTAGTTCTTGGAGGTCCTGTGGTGCATAGGGTAAGATCTTCATCCACTCGTCCCAGGTGTCTACCAGGGTGGGCTTCTTACCTGCACAGGGATATTCATTTGGCGACAGGGGGATTCCCACCAGACATGTAGACAGAGGGTCTTTTGCACCTCCCATGGCCATGCAAAAGTTATCCTGCTTGAGAGATTTCCCCAGTGTGACCCATAGGTTTTCTGTTGGTTGTGGCACGACCCATCCAACCGCTCTTTGGATGCACAGGAGCACAGTGACAGTGGCAGCAGCTGTTAAGGTATTTCGGGGTGTCCTGGGAGTGGCCATCTGGTCCTCCAGTGAGTCAGGTATCGACTGTTCGAGCGCTGATAGAAACATGAATGGTCAAGTTAGTTGTCACTGTAATTTTCTTCATTTTATCCCTATTGTAGGGAGAGCGAGGGATTGGCAATTGGGGCAGGTGGAGACAATTGCCTTGGCTTGGTCTTTGGAAATCTTAAATTGACGTACTAAAGCTGGAGCATTCTGAGGGAAGAATGCATGGCTTAGACGAGCCTGTTGAAAGACATGTGGTGCAGCGGGGGAAATGTGGGTGGCACTTGCTGCCATTGCTAACAAGTCTGCTCTCCAGTTGCCCTCAGTGATGTATCTTGGCAGTTCGGTGTGCGACCGGATGTGCAGGATGTGATAAGGTTGCTCTCTATGGGAGATGAACCAAATTAATTCAGAGAGCAAGCTGTAGAATTTTTTATTTTGGACTTCCTTGAGCAGGGCACGCTCTGCCCGCTCTGCTATCCCAGTGACATATGCAGAATCTGTGACTGAATTGAAGGGTGGTTGGAATGTTCAAAACGCCCTCACAGCTGCAGCAAGTTCTGCAGTCTGGGGGGAACCTTCAACAACCTGCATATCAGACTCCCACTTCTGATAGTCCGGGTCCCTCCAGGTGAACACTGACTGGTGAGATTTGCCTGAACCGTCAGTGAACTCCGTGATAGAGTTTTTGAGTGGAGTTTTACTTTTATCTGATTTTGGGGCCAAATGCAGTGAATCTTTAAAAAGTCTGTGTTCAGGATAATGACTTGAAATTTTTGTGGGATAGCTGTTGAATGAAATTTGCAGATGTTCATTTGTTTGTAATAGAGAATCCAGTTGTTCCAAAGTATAAGGGAGGTAAATGCACACCGGATCACAAGCTGCGAGGGTCCGGAGGCGAAGTCGGCCTTTAATAATAAGTTTGGCTACAAGTTCTGGTGGGGTGGTAACTGTTTGATGTGGTTGGTGCGGCAGAAAAAGCCACTCGATGATGATGATGAGTGGGGTTTTTGAAGTATCATCCCACTGAAAGAGCAGCCCATGGAAGTTTGGGCACTTACCAAAAATACCAAGGCTGAGGGGAAGGGACCGGTCTGTCCGATGTGCCTGGCGGTGTTTGATGGCGCTGGCGACTCTCTCCAAAGCCTCCCAGGCTTCTGGCGTTAATGATCGTGGGGAAGCCAGGTCGCCGTCTCTTCATAGAAGGTCGAAGAGCGGTGCCAGATCTTCTGTGGTGAGGCCCAGGAGAGGTCAGATCCACGTGATGATGCCACACAGCTGTTGCGTGTCTCTTAATGTCTGGGGGTGCTCGTTGATGGACAGAGTTTGAGGCACGATGGTCCTTCCTGTGATTAAAAACCCGAGGTACTTCCATGGGCTCGATAGCTGGATTTTTCCCTGAGCTATCTGAAACCCCGCGCTTTCGACAGCTGCGACAGTCGTGGAAAGTGCTGCGTCTGAGTAAGACTTGGTGGAAGCACAGATTAGTACATCGTCCATGTAATGTAGGTGTGAGACTCTGTCCAAAGTTTCTCTCATCTGCCTCACGATCGTCATCGGGGACCACTGAAGAAAAGCCCCTTGTGTGAAGTTTCTGGCCCTGTTGGAGAAAGTTACATGCCAAGGGCCCCGAGACCTGAGCACAGCTCCTGGCATTGCTAAGCTATTGTTCACAGGTGTGTTTGCTGTATGCTACACTGAACCCAATGAAAGGAAGAAGGGGGCCCCTTGCCTTTTTGCAACAATAGCCTTGGAAGTTGTCCCACCTCTCGGCCTGGCTGGACTTCTCCTGAGTTTTGGGTGGTCCCCCACAGAAGACCCCTCACTTGTCTTACAACCGCCGTGACAGACAGACTGAGATGTACAAGGCCTCTCCATCAAAGACCGAGACATGAAATCCCTATGTGAAAAGGCCCCCCCACACTCTTTCCAAGGACTGGCACTGAGACCCCTAACCTGGGGGAGGTGTGTGGGGGAGGCAAGCTAACCAAAGCAAGATGGATGTTGCAGGTGCGAGCAGTGGACCAAGAAGACGATGGCTCTCACCCACTGCAGAGAACATGGACTGTGTGTACCCTTCTCTAAATACCATTTTTTTCTCCCAAAAATACAATAGACTACCTTTGATTCAGTTTCAAGTTTTACCCCTTCCCCCATCAAAAAAAAGAGTATAATAAGAGTTCGGATGAACTGCAACCCTGAGATCTCCCCAGACGTGACCTGGTGAACTCCATTGGCTGGACATCAAAGGACTTCACCGTTCTACGTTTGGTAGCTCTATACCTTCCTTTCTCTTCCTCCCTCTTTTTCCCTTTTCCCCAATTCCTTCCCAATGCATTTTGTTGTGCTTATTCAATAAAGGTGCATTTGTTTTGATTATCACTGCAACCCCCTGTACCGTGTCAGTGTTTTTTGCACTCTTAGATCAACCCACGAACTATCACGAGACCTGTTCGTAAGGATGGATCATGACACTTGCATACATACTATAGAAACCTCAAACCTTAAAAATTCTCTACAAATTCTTTTCCAACATTACTGGGTCTGGCACCGCCCAGATCTGGTGTTTGCTGCCACCTCCAGTGCCCAGATCTGGAAATTCCCTTGTTCCGGCAGAGCCAAGTCCCGCAATTTTCTGGTAAAGAAAGCCAAAATCTGGCAATTTCCTACTGCTGACACTGGCAATGCCAAGATCTGGTGTTTGCTGCCACCGCCCGTACCCCAGTCTGGACATACTCGGTTCCAACACAGCCCAAGTGCAGCAGTTTTTTGGAAAAAGAAGACAAAACGCAGCAATTTCCTGGTGCCAAGACTGTCACCACCCAGACCTGGTCTTTGATGGCACCGCCCATGCCCAGATCTGAACATTTCCCTGTGCCACCACAGCCCAAGTACAGCAATTTGCTGGCAAAGAAAGTCATACCCAGGAAAATACCTGGTGCCTACACTACTCCGATATCATGTGTGCTGACACCGCCAGTGCCCAGATCCGGAATTTTTCAGATGCCTGCACAGCACAATTCCAGCAGTTTGCTGGCACAGAAAGGTCACATTTGGCAATTTTCCAGTGCCAGCACATTCCCCACCAAGATCTGGTGTGCGCTGGAACTGCCAGTGCCCTCATCTGGCAATTTCCCAGTGCTGGCACAACCCAAATGCAGCAATTTTCTGGCAAAGAAAGCCCAAACTGGGCAGCTTCCTGGTGCTGCCACCAGCACCACTGTCTCTGTCTTCCTGGGAGCCTCTCAGGAACCCTGGGCCAGTCCCGAGTCGGCAGACACCGGGGGCAGCCCCGACACGGCCGACAGCAGGGAGACTCTCTCTGTGCCCCGAGGGTACCGAGGGCACCTGGGCTGGCCGCCTGTGCAGCACAAGAGACACCAGAGACATCGGTAGAAGATAAAGGGCCGACTCTTAGCAGGGGTTAATCCAAGGTTTTATTCTAGGTATCCCAAAGGAGCCCCTACACCTCAGGGGCTTCCTGCCGAGAGCCCGGGAGATGTGCCAAGGTTACATTTAAAGGGAGGTGGAAACCCAAAGTAGATAACATTTTACTAACCAAGAAGTGACCCTAAGGGATGGGTACTGGGGGATAGACATTTAGGACAGCATATGGGGCAGGGCTTGGGGGGCTGAGCCCTGGCCTCTGGCTAATCACTCGACATCCTGGACCGAAGCTTCTGGATGGAGGGGATGGGATGCTGAGTGATTGACAGAGAGCCAGGGTGGGGATTTGGGGATGATCTCAGGAAGGGCAAAGGATTACACAGGGAAAGGGAGGGGGGTACCATCTGGGATGAACCATTTGGGAAAAATACGGGGATACAAAACCAAAACTATTACAAAGTATTACAAAGTATAAAAACACACTACAACACACCACCCAGATCTGGTGCCTGCTGCGCAAGTGCCCAGATCCAGAAATTGCCCAGTGCTGGCACAGCCCAAGTCCAGCAATTTGCTGGCACAGAAAACCAAAATCCGGCAATTTCCTGATGCCAATACAGGCGCCCAGACCTGGTGTTTGCTGCCACTGCCAGTGCTCACATCTGGATATTTCCCCGTTCTGGCAGAGCCAAGTCCAGCAATTTTCTGGCAAAGAAAGCCAAAATCTGGCAATTCCCTGCTACCGTCATTGGCAATGCCAAGATCCGGTGTTTGCTGGCACCACCAGTGCCCAGATGCGGGAATTTCCCGGTGCCGGCACAGCCCGAGTCGAGTAATTTTCTGGTAAAGAAAGCAAAAACCTTGCAAATACCTGGTGCTGGCCCCACCCAGATCTGGTGTTTGCTGGCACTGCCAGTGCTCAGATCCAGCAGTTTCCCAGTGGCAGCACAGCCCAAGTCCAGCAGTTTGCTGGCACAGAAAGACAAAACCCGGCAATTTTCTGGTGTCAGCACTGGCACCACCGAGATCTGCGGTTAGCTGGCACCGGCAGTGCCCAGATCTGGCAATTTCCCTGTGCCAGCACAACCCAAATGCAGCAATTGTCTGGCAAAGAAAGCCAAAAGCCGGCACCACCCAGATCTGGTGTGTTGGGGTTGGTTTAAAAGAAGAAGGAGACCTTGGCTTAAGGCCGTGGGATAACCCTCTTTAGTTGGGGTCAGCAGGAGCTCCCGCCCATAATCCTCTTGTTCAATTATGCAGACTGCTACTAGAAAGTTCTGAGTTATCTTTGCTACCGTTGGTTAATTTTACTGCAAAAATTGTAATATTCATAATCCTTCCTTCCTCTTGGATCCTTCCCTCAGATCCCACCTTAACCCCTCCCCATATATAAATGGATAAATATCCCTGCAGGACCCTGGACCCAGGCTTTTTTCTGCTTTGCTCTCTGTACTGTGCACGCCGTCCTGTTTGTTGTGTTTGCCTTCATTAAAGTTCTGTTTCCAGAGCACCAGATGAAAGCAGTCTCTCTCTGTAAAGTGGCCAGAGCTGGTTCTCAGGGAAACCACTGGCCAATGGTCTGGACGAGGACCAGAAGGTTTCACTGGTGTTTGCTGGCACCACCAGTGCCCAGATCTGGAAATTTCCCTATTCTGACACAGCCCAAGTGCAGCAGCAATTTACTGACACAGAAATCCAAAACCCGGCAACTTTCTGCTACTGGCTCTGGCACCGCCCACATCTTGTGTTTGCTGCACCAGTACCCAGATTTGGAAATTTCCCGATGCCAGCAGAGCCCAAATCCGGCAGATTTCTGTCGCTGCCAACGCCCAGATCTGAAAACTTCCTGGTGCCAGCACAGCCCAAGTCCAGTGATTTGCTGGCACAGAAAGCCAAAAGTTGCAAATTTGCAGGTTCTGGCTCCAGCACCATCCAGATCTGGTGTTTGCTGGGACTGACAGTGCCCAGATTTGGAAATTTCCCAGTGCCTTCACAGCCCAGGTCCAGCAATTTGGTTTTAGCTAGCTTAGGCAGAGAAGTTCCTGGGACTGTGACTTTCCTTTTTCTTGGAACTGTTTAAACCTGCTCTGGACTGAAAACCCGGAAAAACACCGGCACCTCACACCTGTGGCCCACCGAGGTCTGGGACGCTGCATTCCAGCACCAGAGGGACTTAGAAGAGACCGAGTGAGCCAACTACAACCCACAAAAAGCACCTTCTGAATTTGCCATCTCTTCAGCACTGTCAGAGATTTTATTTAATATTATTCATTTTTCATGTTTGGGAATTCTTTACTTGTTAAATAAACTGGGTTTCTTTTCGCTTTTCTTGAGGGAAGTCTTTTCCTGAACTAGTAGGGGGAGAGGCCACTTGAACTTGCTCTCTAGATGGACCCCTTTTGGAGGTTTCCTCCCAAAATTTGCCCTAAACCAGCACAAACAGTCACAATGGAAACTTCACCAGTAGCACAACACCCCAGCCCACCAGGAAAAGAAAGGACATGTAAAGTTCTCCAAACATTTGTCCTGCTTTGCTGCAAAAGTCCTGCTGCAGACACTGTGCAGTGTGGAAAGCCAAGAGAAGCTGCAGCTGGTGGCAAATCTTGGGACAGAAGCTTGACCTTGTTCTCCAGGAGAGATTCTTGGCAAGAGCAGACAGGAGAAGATTCCTGGAAAACTGAAACAGCTTTCCAGAAGGGAAATGAAAATGAAAGAAACAATCCAAGATCTTTTCCTCTATTTATTTCTATGCTCCCCTTTTCCATGTTGCACTACTTCTCCATCCCAGGAATTCCAGATGCACCGCACCTCTAAGATCGGTGGCTTAGTGATTTTTAGACCCTCTAAAATACCATGAGCCACACACAGTTTTCCTTCCCCTGTCTTTACTGGAAGGCAACACTGGAGATGTAAGTGCAGTGCTGGGCTCAGGTAGGAATCCTACCCCAAGGGAAGGTGTCCCAACAGTGTTTGACCCTCAGCCAGGACAATGCAGAGCAGCAAGCGAGGGCATTGCTGTGCCAGTGTGCAGGAGTCAGGGCTCTGCACCTGGGCTCAAGGCTGCAAAGTTCCCGTGTTTGGACAGACTCAGGGGCTGTGCCCAGGGCGCGCGGGGCTCGAACGTGGGGCTCGTGGGGCGAGCGGGGAACGGACACGGGGACGAACGGCCCCGGTGCTTCAGTTGCAGCGGCGGTAGCAGCGGCAGCAGCAGCGGCGGCAGCGGCGGCAGCAGCGGCAGAAGCAGCAAGAGCAGATTCGCATCACAATCTTTCTCTTTCTCTCTTTCTTGGTCTTTCTCTCTTTCTTTCTCTGTGTCTCCCTTTCCCGTTGTCGGGCACCCTTCTCCCGGGGTCCTTTGCCCGGCGTCCCTGTCCTCTCCCCTCCTCCCTCTCCTCTCCCCGCCTCCCCCTCCCCCTGCCAGGCCGGGCCATGCCCCCGGCCCGCCCCCGGCCCCGGGCGGGGCTGCCCCGTGCCCGGCCCCGCCCGTCCCGCCGCGGTCTCGCCTCCGCCCGGCTCTGGCCGTACTGGCGGTGGCGCTGCTGGGCGGGCATCAGTGCCTGGAGCTGGGGCGGCATCGCCGCCCTTTGCCTCGGCCTGGCCCAAGCCCGGCCCCGGCCCCGAGGCAGGCTCCAGCCCCGAGCCCGGCCCCGGCCCCGGCCCCGGCCCCGGCCCCGGCTCCTCCCGGGGCCCGCGGAGGACACAGGCGGCTCGGCCGCTGCCACCACCTCCGCTGCGGCTTCCCCGGCCCGAGCTCCAGCTCTTGGCAGCGCGGCCGCCGGCCCCGAGCCTCCCGTGCCGCGTTCCGAGGAGCGAACGCCTGGGCATGGCCGGCCCGGGGCGGCTGAGGGGCGCTCGGGGGCCGTTGCTGGCCCCGGGCCGAGCGCTGACAGCCGCGTCCCGCCCGCAGGGACGGCGCACGAGGCCCTGCAGGAGCGGCACCGCCTGGGTTCGCTGCTGGGGCGCGCTCCAGTCACAGCCATGGAGCACAGAGCCCCGACAGTGCCGAAGCTGGCCTGGCTGGAGGAGGAGGAGGAAGAAGTCCCTGGAGCTGCCCCAGCACAGGAGACTGAAGAGGTGGTGCCATTCCATCCACCGCAGGAGGGTGAGTGGCAGAGCTGGGCTGCAGGGCTGGAGCCTGCAGCCAACTTGGCCCCATCCCGTCCCGTCCCATCCCATTCCATCCCATCCCCTGGGGAAATGCCCACGGACAGGACGGAAGAGGGGCGGGCAGACACCCCGCAGGGGCCGTGCTCCATCCCCCTGGAGCATCCCGGGGCTCTCCCTGCCTGGGCAGCGCAGGGCTGGCCTGTGTTCTCCGGCCTCTCCCGCAGCCCCTCAGCTCTGGCTGCGCTCGCTCTTTGCCAGATGCAGCCCTGGAGCGCACAGAAGAGCAGGAACGCAGCCGTGGCCTCTTCCGCAGCACAGCGCAGGTACCTGCAGCCACCCCCACCTGGGCTGGGCCTGCTGTCCCTGCTCAGCCCAGCACCCTGCTCGGAGCACTCCATGCAACATCCCCGGCTTCTTGCCCTTCTCCTACAGCTCATTTGCGACTTCATCGGGAGCATTTGCGAGGGAGAGACCAGCGCCATGGGCACTGGGCTCACAGCACACTTGGAGCTCCTCAGTCATGAGACCAGTGCCACCCTGCTGGATTTGCTCCTGGAGAAGGGTGTTGCCAGGCCAGAACAAGTAAGCAGCCTGGGGCCAGGCTTCAATTCCCCCATGAGTCCCGTGGCTTCCCCAGCTACGCCTGCTGGTCCCTGGGAGCCTTTGAGGCCATGGCAGTGCACTGGCAGGGGAAGCACTTCTCTGCGGATGCTGGGGACATTGCTCCCTCTGGCAGCTTTCCAAGTCTCCCCATGCCTTCTCCAGGTGCCCACCATGGTCAGGTACATTCACCGATGGCTCATGGCCAATGATTCTGCCGAGCACAGGCTGGACAAGGCCCTGCTGAATCTCACCAGAGCACACCCGGATGACGCGGTGGTGACGCTTCTGCGTGTGGCCCCATCCTGTGACAGGTATGGGGCCCACCTGCCCAGAGGGCTCAGGCCTCCCCAGCCCATCAGCCTGTAGAGCCTGGGCCAGGTGTCTGAGCAAAAGAGAGTTCCAGGGCCCTCTGGCTGCTCCCTTTCCCAGCCCTGGCACGTCAGCCCCCGAGCCTGCTGCCATGCTCCCTCCCTGCCCCTCAGGGCTCTGTCCCCACAGGCCTGGGCTGCCTGGCTGCTGCTGGCCAGGGCCAGTGGGCAGAGGCAGAGCTGGCTGTCAGCCCGGGCCCATAGGGATGCCCAGGCCACGGTGCTGTGTCTGAGACCCCCCTGAGACAGAGCTCTAACCCCACAGAGCTGCCATGGCCATGTGGAAGAGCATCGTGTGCTCGCCCAGGACTGCGGAGCCAGTGCAGCTGATCCTCCTGGATGTGCTGGGGAGCTGGCCCAAGCACAGCCCATGCACCTCCAATGGGAACGAAACGGGTGTCTTTGGCCTGGCTGTGAGTTTCTCTAACTGGCCTTTGCTGGCCCCAAGGCCGCCTCTCCAGCAGCTCTCCATCCCTCTTCCCCCACTGCATCTCCCTGCTGCAGGCGCTGGCCTGAAACCTGGCCCAGGGGCAGCTCCAGGCCCAGCAGGCCCCGTGCTCCCTCTGCCAAGGTCTCTCCGGGCCTCTCCCTGCCAAGCTCGGGCCCAGCCACACGGACACCTCGGCACTGAGCGCTCTCTCGGGGGGCTTTGTCCTTTGCAGGCAACCGTGGTAGTGTGGAAGATCCTCCAGGAGCCCCGTGTCCCACATGTAGTGATGCTGTATTTCCCCCACCTCTTTGTGCATCTGCTCTTCCAAGTGTTCTTCAGCACAGAAGAGATGCCAGAGGAGGTCGATACTTTCTGGAAGGAATGCCAGGAAGAGCACGGCCTTGCCACCAGCCCCAACAGGTGCTCCATGCCAGTCCTCCTGTCCCTGCCATGTCCCTGGCCAGGAGCCAGTGCTACCAGTGTGACCTGGGCTTTGCTGTGCACACAGGTTTGCAGTGCAGACCCTGAAGTCCCCTCCCCTCCCCTCCCCTCCCCTCCCCTCCCCTCCCCTCCCCTCCCCCCCGCCCCGCCCCGCCCCGCCCCACCCCGCCCCGCCCGCCGGTAGAGGCGACGGCAGCCGCCGGCACCGCCGCCAGCACACAGGCGCTGTGTGTGGCTTTCGGGCGGGTTGTTTCACGGTCCGCAGAGGTCTTGGGCCCTCGACGTGACTCTAGGGGGCCGTGGGGACTTGGTGCCGAGGCGCCCGGGGCTGGCACGAAGCCACCGGCCCTCGTCCGCACACAGACAGAAACAGTGACACGCACACCCCCCCCCCCCCACAAACCCTAACCCTAACCCTAACTCCCCCCGCCCCACTAACCCTGACCCTAACCCTAACCCTAACCCTAACCCTAACTCCCCCCGCCCCACTAACCCTGACCCTAACCCTAACCCTAACCCTAACCCTAACGCCCCCCCCCACTAAAACTAACCCTAACCCTAACCCTAACCCCCCCCCCCCCCCACTAACCCTAACCCTAACCCTAACGCACGGCCACCCCTGCAGGCTACCACACCGCTGCGCGTGAAAGGAAGGCGCAGCCAACCATCCCCGCCGCCTCGCCAACCCCTCCCCAGCCACCTCCACCCGGCCCCCTGCCTCCCGTGCACGCGCAGCCGCCCGCCAGCCCGCCCATAGGCATTCACGCTCTGGCGTGCCCTCTCTCCCTGGCCCTGCCCCCGGCCCCTGGCCCTGCCCACTCTGTGGCAAGCGCAGCCGGCCATGGGCGGCTGGGGGCACCCCGCCCTCCCCCATCAGCCTCCCCGGCGCTGTCTGCATACTTTTCCCGCTTGCTAGGCTGCCGTAGGCCAAGGCCGCCCCGGGACAACAGGTCTACCCCAAAGCCTAGGCCAACAGGTCTAGCCAAGAGCCTGGGACAACAGGTCTACCCTAGGGGCCTGGGACAACAGGTCTAGCCAAGGGGCCGGGCTGCCGTAGGCGAGGGCCCGCCCGGGGACAACAGGTCTACCACCAGGGCCTGGGACAAAAGGTCTACCCCAAGGGGCCTGGGCTATCAGGTCTACCCCGGAAGCGCAGGACATCAGGTCTACCCCGGCGGCCCAGGACAACAGGTCTAC
>NW_027269320.1:1860000-1867500 GCF_023055355.1 Agelaius tricolor | reverse complement strand
CCCATCGCCTTCGGGCACTTTCGCCCTTCTTCTCTCTCGTGTCTCTTTTCCCTTCTCGCGGCTCAGCTCCAGCCGCACCGCCGCCCGGCGCTGCTCGCGGCCGGCACCCCCCACACGGGCGCTCCCCGGACCGGGGCCGGCACCGGCACCTCGCGTGGTTTTTTCAAGGACACCTGAAGGCTCGCGGGGCCACGCGGCCGTCACACAGCTCGGGACGGTCAAGACGCCCTTCCCCCAGGCCAGCGGGAGGGGCGACACCTCGCCTGCGACGGGAAGCGAATTGGAAAGGAGACCGCCCTGCCCGAGCACCGGACCCCTCCCCGCCGTGGCTTCCCCGCCACAGAGAAGCCTCGGAAGGAGAGCCGGCCCGCCGGGGGCCCTCTCCGACGCCACCCGAAAAGCCACATCGATCAGCCGCGGCTCCGCGCCGACGGCGACAAGGGCCCCACGGCCACGCTTCCTGGGACAACAACGGCGACGGCCGCCCAGCCCGCCTGCCCGTCGGATCGCTCGCTCGCCGCAGCAGAGGAGCGCGGGGGGTGCCGCCACCCGCCCGCCCGCAGCCGGCAACGGCGGGACTGGAGCGGCCCGGGGAGAACCCCGGCCGAGCGTGCGAGAAAAAGTGCCACCGACCTGGCGCGGCCACGGGCCACCGGCGGCTTTCGCCCGGCCTCGCGGCGGTCGGCTTGCCCTGCCGGAAAAAAAAAGCCGGGGGACGGCACGACAAAAGAAAAAGGCACACGGGAGGCGCGTTCGCAACGCCCCGTGCTAGCCACGGGGGCCACGGGGCCAGGGGCCCGCAGCGGGGGGGCCGAGTGACGGGCCTCAACTGCCTCCCCACCACGGACTCACCGGCATCCCCGCCTCGCGCTGTCGTCGCAACGCTCCTCAGTGCCGCGGCTTAGGGCCGCCAGAGAAAAAGAAAGAAGGCCCGCGGAGGAGGCCTGGCGGGTGCCCCCCACACTCCGCCCGCCTCAACGAAAGCAACCCACCCGGCGCGGCAAAGCCGGCCCCGCCCGGCACAAGCGGCTCGGTCGAGCCCGGCCACGACCGAGGTAGGCGAGGCGCCGCCGCCTCGCCCAGGACCAGTCCGGGGGGCTCTCCGTCGGGTGCCGGGCCCGGCAAGTTCAAAAAAAGAAAAAGAACTAGGCCCAAAAATTCTGCCCGCCACAAGGCGGGTCCCCGGCTTAAGGCCGAGGGAGGGGGACGGCTTCTCCAACGCGGGCCGAGCACCGCCGCCACCGCCGAGGCGGACCGACGGGCCCAAAACCCCGCCCGCCGAGCGGGCCCCCGGCTTAAGGCCGGGCAGAAAAGGGACGAGGCGCCGCCGCCTCGCCCGCCACCGGTGCCCGGGGGGGGCCGCCCCCCCCCGTGGCCAATCGACCGGCAGAAGCCGGGCCGGAGCGGGACACGCTCGCGGCTTCTCTTTCTCTCTCTCTCTCTTCTCCTCTCTCGGCAACTCTCTCTGGGCTCGCTCTCTCGGCTCTCTCTCCCCGCCTCGCCTCGGGGCCGGCGAGCAGCTTTCTCGGATCGTCTTTCGCCCTTCTTGCTCTCTCTCGGCCTTCTCCGGATCCGCTCTTGCGCGGCCCTTCTCTCTCGCCTCCGCGGATCCGGCTCTTTCGCGCGGCCCCTTCTCTCTCGCCTCGCCAACTGGACCCACTTTTCCCTGGGAAGGACGGGAGCCGGGACACAAAGGCACGCGCGCTTCGTTCCCGGCTAGGCGGCACTCGCTTGGCCCTGGCGACCGCACGCGCGGCCGCTCCGCTCCGCCTCGGACGCAGGTACGGGGTCAACCTGCGGGGATGCGGCCCGTCACCTCGCTCCCATAAGACGGACAGACGAGTCCAAAGCCGGCCAGGCCTCCAAGAGGACCAATGCAGCTCGACCGGGGAGGGGCGCCAACGCAGGCCGCCTCCTACCATGACGCAGCCGGAGGCGGCCGACAACAGCGACCCCTTGGTGAACTTCCGCAGACGGCCGAGACAACAGGTCTACCCGGCCGGCGCCGAAATTGCACTAAGTCCCGCCGGAGCGAGGTAGACCTGATGTCCCCGGCCGGCGCCCGCCACCAGGGGGCAAGGCCGGCCCCCGGCGGACCCCGGAGCGAGGTAGACCTGATGTCCCCGACCGGAGCCGGGGTAGACCTGATGTCCCCGACCGGAGCCGGGGTAGACCTGATGTCCCCGGCCGCAGCCGGGGTAGACCTGTTGTCCCCGGCCGCAGCCGGGGTAGACCTGATGTCCCCGGCCGGAGCCGGGGTAGACCTGATGTCCCCGGCCGCAGCCGGGGTAGACCTGATGTCCCCGGCCGGAGCCGGGGTAGACCTGTTGTCCCCGACCGGAGCCGGGGTAGACCTGATGTCCCCGGCCGCAGCCGGGGTAGACCTGATGTCCCCGACCGGAGCCGGGGTAGACCTGATGTCCCCGGCCGGAGCGGGGTAGACCTGATGTCCCCGGCCGCAGCCGGGGTAGACCTGTTGTCCCCGGCCGCAGCCGGGGTAGACCTGATGTCCCCGACCGGAGCCGGGGTAGACCTGATGTCCCCGGCCGGAGCCGGGGTAGACCTGTTGTCCCCGACCGGAGCCGGGGTAGACCTGATGTCCCCGGCCGCAGCCGGGGTAGACCTGATGTCCCCGGCCGCAGCCGGGGTAGACCTGTTGTCCCCCGGCCGGAGCCGGGGTAGACCTGATGTCCCCGGCCGGAGCCGGGGTAGACCTGATGTCCCCGACCGGAGCCGGGGTAGACCTGTTGTCCCCGACCGGAGCCGGGGTAGACCTGATGTCCCCGGCCGCAGCCGGGGTAGACCTGATGTCCCCGGCCGCAGCCGGGGTAGACCTGATGTCCCCGACCGGAGCCGGGGTAGACCTGATGTCCCCGGCCGCAGCGGGGTAGACCTGATGTCCCCGACCGGAGCCGGGGTAGACCTGATGTCCCCGGCCGGAGCCGGGGTAGACCTGATGTCCCCGGCCGCAGCCGGGGTAGGACCTGATGTCCCCGACCGCAGCCGGGGTAGACCTGTTGTCCCCGGCCGGAGCCGGGGTAGACCTGATGTCCCCGGCCGCAGCCGGGGTAGACCTGATGTCCCCGGCCGCAGCCGGGGTAGACCTGATGTCCCCGACCGGAGCCGGGGTAGACCTGATGTCCCCGACCGGAGCCGGGGTAGACCTGATGTCCCCGGCCGGAGCCGGGGTAGACCTGATGTCCCCGGCCCGCAGCCGGGGTAGACCTGATGTCCCCGACCGGAGCCGGGGTAGACCTGTTGTCCCCGGCCGGAGCCGGGGTAGACCTGATGTCCCCGACCGGAGCCGGGGTAGACCTGATGTCCCCGACCGGAGCCGGGGTAGACCTGATGTCCCCGGCCGCAGCCGGGGTAGACCTGATGTCCCCGGCCGCAGCCGGGGTAGACCTGATGAGCCGGGTCCGGCTCGGATCCATGGTTGACCTCCTGTCCCCCTGTTGTCGCCCGCCGCCCGGGCACCTCGCCGTGCCCAGCGACCCCAGAGCCGGGTGAAGCTCACAGCCTCATAACACCCCGGAGCCAGATGGCTCGATCGACCCCCCGTCCCACACAATGAACCCCAACCCCACCCCCCCTTTCAAGACCATGACATGTTTTCCATTTTTTTGTTGTTGTTCTTTGGGGGGATTTGGTTTGGGTTTGCTTTGGTATTTTCTTTTGTTTTGTTTTTCGGGGGGGGGGGGGGGGGGGGGGGGGGGCTGTTTTGGGGGTTTTTTGGGGGTTTTTTCCAGTTGCTTTGGCTTTCTCTGATACTGATTTTTGAGGTTGGTTTTTTTTGGGGGGTTGGGGGGCTTGTGGTTTGGATTTGGGTTTTCTTGGGTTGTCCCCCACCCCCCCGGGCCCCCCCCCGCCCCGCCCCGCCCCTTTTTCTTTTCTCCTTTCCTGAAAGAATGGCTCTTCTATTTGCTTGGAACGAGAAACTTATCCGGGAAAGCAAACCAACCCAAAAATTGACCCATTGGATTTCTTTTTCTTTCCTATCGGAAGCGCCCCCAGCCGAGCCGACGGGCAAGCCGAGGCCGGTGCTCTGCCTGCTGACACGCTGACCTGGCCAAACAGCGCCCCCACCACCCACCCCCCGCCCTGCCCCGCCACGCCCTCCTGGGGTGGAACCTACCCAGGCCGGCCGCCCTGGCCCCGATGCGGCTCGCCCCGCCGCGCCCCTCCCCTCCCCTCCCCTCCCCGCCCCGCCCCGCCCCGCCCGCCGGTAGAGGCGACGGCGGCCGCCGGCACCGCCGCCAGCACACAGGCGCTGTGTGTAGCTTTCGGGCGGGTTGTTTCACGGTCCGCAGAGGTCTTGGGCCCTCGACGTGACTCTAGGGGGCCGTGGGGACTCGGTGCCGAGGCGCCCGGGGCCGGCACGAAGCCACCGGCCCTCGTCCGCACAGAGACAGAAACAGTGACACGCACCCCCCCCCCCCCCCCAACAAACCCTAACCCTAACCCTAACTCCCCCCGCCCCCCACTAACCCTAACCCTAACCCTAACCCTAACCCTAACCCTAACCCTAACCCTAACCCTAACTCCCCCCGCCCCCCACTAACCCTAACCCTAACCCTAACCCTAACCCTAACCCCCCCCCCACTAACCCTAACCCTAACCCTAACCCTAACCCTAACCCTAACCCTAACCCTAACCCCCCCCCCCCCCCCCCCCCCAACTAACCCTAACCCTAACGCACGGCCACGCCTGCAGGCTACCACACCGCTGCGCGTGAAAGGAAGGCGCGGCCAACCCTCCCCGCCCCCTCGCCAACCCCTCCCCAGCCACCTCCACCCGGCCCCCTGCCACCCGCGCGCGCGCAGCCGCCCGCCGGCCCGCCCATAGGCATTCACGCTCTGGCGTGCCCTCTCTCCCTGGCCCTGCCCCGGCCCCTGGCCCTGCCCGCTCTGTGGCAAGCGCAGCCGGCCATGGGCGGTTGGGGGCGCCCCGCCCTCCCCCATCAGCCTCCCCGGCGCTGTCTGCATCCTTTTGCCGCTTGCTAGGCTGCCGTAGGCCAAGGCCGGCCCGGGACAACAGGTCTAGCCAAGAGCCTGGGACAACAGGTCTACCCTAGGGGCCTGGGACAACAGGTCTAGCCAAGGGGCCGGGCTGCCGTAGGCGAGGGCCCGCCCGGGGACACCAGGTCTACCCCCAGGGCCTGGGACAAAAGGTCTACCCCAAGGGGCCTGGGCTATCAGGTCTACCCCGGAAGCGCAGGACATCAGGTCTACCCCGGCGGCCCGGGACAACAGGTCTACCCCAAGGGGCCCGGGACAACAGGTCTACCCAAGGGGCCTGGGACAACAGGTCTACCCCGGCGGCGTGGGACAACAGGTCTACCCCGGAGGCCCGGGACAACAGGTCTACCCCGAAGCCTAGGACAACAGGTCTACCCCGGCGGCCCGGGACAACAGGTCTACCCTGAAGGCCTGGGACAACAGGTCTACCCCGAAGCCTAGGACATCAGGTCTACCCCGGCGGCCCGGGACAACAGGTCTACCCCGGAGGCCCGGGACAACAGGTCTACCCCGGCGGCCCGGGACATCAGGTCTACCCCAAGGGGCCTGGGACAACAGGTCTACCCAAGGGGCCTCGGCCATCAGGTCTACCCCGAAGCCTAGGACATCAGGTCTACCCCAAGGGGCCTGGGACAACAGGTCTACCCCGGAGGCCCGGGACAACAGGTCTACCCTAGGGGCCTCGGCCATCAGGTCTACCCCGAAGCCTAGGACATCAGGTCTACCCCGGCGGCCCGGGACAACAGGTCTACCCCGGCGGCCCGGGACAACAGGTCTACCCCGAAGCCTAGGACAACAGGTCTACCCTGAAGGCCTGGGACAACAGGTCTACCCCGAAGCCTAGGACATCAGGTCTACCCCGGCGGCCCGGGACAACAGGTCTACCCCGGCGGCCCGGGACAACAGGTCTACCCCAAGGGGCCTGGGACAACAGGTCTACCCAAGGGGCCTCGGCCATCAGGTCTACCCCGAAGCCTAGGACATCAGGTCTACCCCAAGGGGCCTGGGACAACAGGTCTACCCCGGAGGCCCGGGACAACAGGTCTACCCTAGGGGCCTCGGCCATCAGGTCTACCCCGAAGCCTAGGACATCAGGCCTACCCCGGCGGTCCCGGGACAACAGGTCTACCCCGGCGGCCCGGGACAACAGGTCTACCCCGAAGCCTAGGACAACAGGTCTACCCCGGCGGCCCGGGACAACAGGTCTACCCTGAAGGCCTGGGACAACAGGTCTACCCCGAAGCCTAGGACATCAGGTCTACCCCAAGGGGCCTGGGACAACAGGTCTACCCCGGAGGCCCGGGACAACAGGTCTACCCTAGGGGCCTCGGCCATCAGGTCTACCCCGAAGCCTAGGACATCAGGTCTACCCCGGCGGCCCGGGACAACAGGTCTACCCCGGCGGCCCGGGACAACAGGTCTACCCCGAAGCCTAGGACAACAGGTCTACCCTGAAGGCCTGGGACAACAGGTCTACCCCGAAGCCTAGGACATCAGGTCTACCCCGGCGGCCCGGGACAACTGGTCTACCCCGGCGGCCCGGGACAACAGGTCTACCCCAAGGGGCCTGGGACAACAGGTCTACCCAAGGGGCCTCGGCCATCAGGTCTACCCCGAAGCCTAGGACATCAGGTCTACCCCAAGGGGCCTGGGACAACAGGTCTACCCCGGAGGCCCGGGACAACAGGTCTACCCTAGGGGCCTCGGCCATCAGGTCTACCCCGAAGCCTAGGACATCAGGTCTACCCCGGAGTCCCGGGACAACAGGTCTACCCTAGGGGCCTCGGCCATCAGGTCTACCCCGAAGCCTAGGACATCAGGCCTACCCCGGCGGCCCGGGACAACAGGTCTACCCCGGCGGCCCAGGACAACAGGTCTACCCCGAAGCCTAGGACAACAGGTCTACCCCGGCGGCCCGGGACAACAGGTCTACCCTGAAGGCCTGGGACAACAGGTCTACCCCGAAGCCTGGGACAACAGGTCTACCCCGAAGCCTAGGACAACAGGTCTACCCCGGAGGCCCGGGACATCAGGTCTACCCAAGGGGCCCGGGACATCAGGTCTACCCCGGTGGCCCCGGACATCAGGTCTACCCCAAGGAGCCTGGGACAACAGGTCTACCCAAGGGGCCCGGGACAACTGGTCTACCCCGGAGGCCCCGGCCATCAGGTCTACCCCGGTGGCCCCGGACATCAGGTCTACCCCAAGGAGCCCGGGACAACAGGTCTACCCAAGGAGCCCGGGACAACAGGTCTACCCCAGGGGCCCGGGACAACTGGTCTACCCCGGAGGCCCCGGCCATCAGGTCTACCCCGGTGGCCCCGGACATCAGGTCTACCCCAAGGAGCCTGGGACAACAGGTCTACCCAAGGGGCCCGGGACAACTGGTCTACCCCGGAGGCCCCGGCCATCAGGTCTACCCCGGTGGCCCCGGACATCAGGTCTACCCCAAGGAGCCCGGGACAACAGGTCTACCCCAGGG
>NW_027269320.1:1842500-1847500 GCF_023055355.1 Agelaius tricolor | reverse complement strand
CGGAAAAAAAAAGCCGGGGGACGGCACGACAAAAGAAAAAGGCACACGGAGGCGCGTTCGCAACGCCCCGTGCTAGCCACGGGGGCCACGGGGCCAGGGGCCCGCAGCGGGGGGGCCGAGTGACGGGCCTCAACTGCCTCCCCACCACGGACTCACCGGCATCCCGCCTCGCGCTGTCGTCGCAACGCTCCTCAGTGCCGCGGCTTAGGGCCGCCAGAGAAAAAGAAAGAAGGCCCGCGGAGGAGGCCTGGCGGGTGCCCCCCACACTCCGCCCGCCTCAACCGAAAGCAACCCACCCGGCGCGGCAAAGCCGGCCCCGCCCGGCACAAGCGGCTCGGTCGAGCCCGGCCACGACCGAGGTAGGCGAGGCGCCGCCGCCTCGCCCAGGACCAGTCCGGGGGGCTCTCCGTCGGGTGCCGGGCCCGGCAAGTTCAAAAAAAGAAAAAGAACTAGGCCCAAAAATTCTGCCCGCCACAAGGCGGGTCCCCGGCTTAAGGCCGAGGGAGGGGGACGGCTTCTCCAACGCGGGCCGAGCACCGCCGCCACCGCCGAGGCGGACCGACGGGCCCAAAACCCCGCCCGCCGAGCGGGCCCCCGGCTTAAGGCCGGGCAGAAAAGGGACGAGGCGCCGCCGCCTCGCCCGCCACCGGTGCCCGGGGGGGGCCGCCCCCCCCCGTGGCCAATCGACCGGCAGAAGCCGGGCCGGAGCGGGACACGCTCGCGGCTTCTCTTTCTCTCTCTCTCTCTTCTCCTCTCTCGGCAACTCTCTCTGGGCTCGCTCTCTCGGCTCTCTCTCCCCGCCTCGCCTCGGGGCCGGCGAGCAGCTTTCTCGGATCGTCTTTCGCCCTTCTTGCTCTCTCTCGGCCTTCTCCGGATCCGCTCTTGCGCGGCCCTTCTCTCTCGCCTCCGCGGATCCGGCTCTTTCGCGCGGCCCCTTCTCTCTCGCCTCGCCAACTGGACCCACTTTTCCCTGGGAAGGACGGGAGCCGGGACACAAAGGCACGCGCGCTTCGTTCCCGGCTAGGCGGCACTCGCTTGGCCCTGGCGACCGCACGCGCGGGCCGCTCCGCTCCGCCTCGGACGCAGGTACGGGGTCAACCTGCGGGGATGCGGCCCGTCACCTCGCTCCCATAAGACGGACAGACGAGTCCAAAGCCGGCCAGGCCTCCAAGAGGACCAATGCAGCTCGACCGGGGAGGGGCGCCAACGCAGGCCGCCTCCTACCATGACGCAGCCGGAGGCGGCCGACAACAGCGACCCCTTGGTGAACTTCCGCAGACGGCCGAGACAACAGGTCTACCCGGCCGGCGCCGAAATTGCACTAAGTCCCGCCGGAGCGAGGTAGACCTGATGTCCCCGGCCGGCGCCCGCCACCAGGGGGCAAGGCCGGCCCCCGGCGGACCCCGGAGCGAGGTAGACCTGATGTCCCCGACCGGAGCCGGGGTAGACCTGATGTCCCCGACCGGAGCCGGGGTAGACCTGATGTCCCCGGCCGGAGCCGGGGTAGACCTGTTGTCCCCGACCGGAGCCGGGGTAGACCTGATGTCCCCGGCCGCAGCCGGGGTAGACCTGATGTCCCCGACCGGAGCCGGGGTAGACCTGATGTCCCCGACCGGAGCCGGGGTAGACCTGATGTCCCCGGCCGGAGCCGGGGTAGACCTGATGTCCCCGGCCGCAGCCGGGGTAGACCTGTTGTCCCCGGCCGCAGCCGGGGTAGACCTGATGTCCCCGGCCGGAGCCGGGGTAGACCTGATGTCCCCGGCCGGAGCCGGGGTAGACCTGATGTCCCCGGCCGCAGCCGGGGTAGACCTGATGTCCCCGGCCGGAGCCGGGGTAGACCTGTTGTCCCCGACCGGAGCCGGGGTAGACCTGATGTCCCCGGCCGCAGCCGGGGTAGACCTGATGTCCCCGACCGGAGCCGGGGTAGACCTGATGTCCCCGGCCGGAGCCGGGGTAGACCTGATGTCCCCGGCCGCAGCCGGGGTAGACCTGTTGTCCCCGGCCGCAGCCGGGGTAGACCTGATGTCCCCGACCGGAGCCGGGGTAGACCTGATGTCCCCGGCCGGAGCCGGGGTAGACCTGTTGTCCCCGACCGGAGCCGGGGTAGACCTGATGTCCCCGGCCGCAGCCGGGGTAGACCTGATGTCCCCGGCCGCAGCCGGGGTAGACCTGATGTCCCCGACCGGAGCCGGGGTAGACCTGATGTCCCCGGCCGCAGCCGGGGTAGACCTGATGTCCCCGGCCGCAGCCGGGGTAGACCTGATGTCCCCGACCGGAGCCGGGGTAGACCTGATGTCCCCGGCCGGAGCCGGGGTAGACCTGATGTCCCCGGCCGCAGCCGGGGTAGACCTGATGTCCCCGACCGCAGCCGGGGTAGACCTGTTGTCCCCGGCCGGAGCCGGGGTAGACCTGATGTCCCCGGCCGCAGCCGGGGTAGACCTGATGTCCCCGGCCGCAGCCGGGGTAGACCTGATGTCCCCGACCGGAGCCGGGGTAGACCTGATGTCCCCGACCGGAGCCGGGGTAGACCTGATGTCCCCGGCCGGAGCCGGGGTAGACCTGATGTCCCCGGCCGCAGCCGGGGTAGACCTGATGTCCCCGACCGGAGCCGGGGTAGACCTGTTGTCCCCGGCCGGAGCCGGGGTAGACCTGATGTCCCCGACCGGAGCCGGGGTAGACCTGATGTCCCCGACCGGAGCCGGGGTAGACCTGATGTCCCCGGCCGCAGCCGGGGTAGACCTGATGTCCCCGGCCGCAGCCGGGGTAGACCTGATGAGCCGGGTCCGGCTCGGATCCATGGTTGACCTCCTGTCCCCCTGTTGTCGCCCGCCGCCCGGGCACCTCGCCGTGCCCAGCGACCCCAGAGCCGGGTGAAGCTCACAGCCTCATAACACCCCGGAGCCAGATGGCTCGATCGACCCCCCGTCCCACACAATGAACCCCAACCCCACCCCCCCTTTCAAGACCATGACATGTTTTCCATTTTTTTGTTGTTGTTCTTTGGGGGGATTTGGTTTGGGTTTGCTTTGGTATTTTCTTTTGTTTTGTTTTTCGGGGGGGGGGGGGGGGGGGGGGGGCTGTTTTGGGGGTTTTTTGGGGGTTTTTTCCAGTTGCTTTGGCTTTCTCTGATACTGATTTTTGAGGTTGGTTTTTTTTGGGGGGTTGGGGGGCTTGTGGTTTGGATTTGGGTTTTCTTGGGTTGTCCCCCACCCCCCCGGGCCCCCCCCCGCCCCGCCCCGCCCCTTTTTCTTTTCTCCTTTCCTGAAAGAATGGCTCTTCTATTTGCTTGGAACGAGAAACTTATCCGGGAAAGCAAACCAACCCAAAAATTGACCCATTGGATTTCTTTTTCTTTCCTATCGGAAGCGCCCCCAGCCGAGCCGACGGGCAAGCCGAGGCCGGTGCTCTGCCTGCTGACACGCTGACCTGGCCAAACAGCGCCCCCACCACCCACCCCCCGCCCTGCCCCGCCACGCCCTCCTGGGGTGGAACCTACCCAGGCCGGCCGCCCTGGCCCCGATGCGGCTCGCCCCGCCGCGCCCCTCCCCTCCCCTCCCCTCCCCGCCCCGCCCCGCCCCGCCCGCCGGTAGAGGCGACGGCGGCCGCCGGCACCGCCGCCAGCACACAGGCGCTGTGTGTAGCTTTCGGGCGGGTTGTTTCACGGTCCGCAGAGGTCTTGGGCCCTCGACGTGACTCTAGGGGGCCGTGGGGACTCGGTGCCGAGGCGCCCGGGGCCGGCACGAAGCCACCGGCCCTCGTCCGCACAGAGACAGAAACAGTGACACGCACCCCCCCCCCCCCCCCAACAAACCCTAACCCTAACCCTAACTCCCCCCGCCCCCCACTAACCCTAACCCTAACCCTAACCCTAACCCTAACCCTAACCCTAACCCTAACCCTAACTCCCCCCGCCCCCCACTAACCCTAACCCTAACCCTAACCCTAACCCTAACCCCCCCCCCACTAACCCTAACCCTAACCCTAACCCTAACCCTAACCCTAACCCTAACCCTAACCCCCCCCCCCCCCCCCCCCCCAACTAACCCTAACCCTAACGCACGGCCACGCCTGCAGGCTACCACACCGCTGCGCGTGAAAGGAAGGCGCGGCCAACCCTCCCCGCCCCCTCGCCAACCCCTCCCCAGCCACCTCCACCCGGCCCCCTGCCACCCGCGCGCGCGCAGCCGCCCGCCGGCCCGCCCATAGGCATTCACGCTCTGGCGTGCCCTCTCTCCCTGGCCCTGCCCCGGCCCCTGGCCCTGCCCGCTCTGTGGCAAGCGCAGCCGGCCATGGGCGGTTGGGGGCGCCCCGCCCTCCCCCATCAGCCTCCCCGGCGCTGTCTGCATCCTTTTGCCGCTTGCTAGGCTGCCGTAGGCCAAGGCCGGCCCGGGACAACAGGTCTAGCCAAGAGCCTGGGACAACAGGTCTACCCTAGGGGCCTGGGACAACAGGTCTAGCCAAGGGGCCGGGCTGCCGTAGGCGAGGGCCCGCCCGGGGACACCAGGTCTACCCCCAGGGCCTGGGACAAAAGGTCTACCCCAAGGGGCCTGGGCTATCAGGTCTACCCCGGAAGCGCAGGACATCAGGTCTACCCCGGCGGCCCGGGACAACAGGTCTACCCCAAGGGGCCCGGGACAACAGGTCTACCCAAGGGGCCTGGGACAACAGGTCTACCCCGGCGGCGTGGGACAACAGGTCTACCCCGGAGGCCCGGGACAACAGGTCTACCCCGAAGCCTAGGACAACAGGTCTACCCCGGCGGCCCGGGACAACAGGTCTACCCTGAAGGCCTGGGACAACAGGTCTACCCCGAAGCCTAGGACATCAGGTCTACCCCGGCGGCCCGGGACAACAGGTCTACCCCGGAGGCCCGGGACAACAGGTCTACCCCGGCGGCCCGGGACATCAGGTCTACCCCAAGGGGCCTGGGACAACAGGTCTACCCAAGGGGCCTCGGCCATCAGGTCTACCCCGAAGCCTAGGACATCAGGTCTACCCCA
>NW_027269320.1:1832500-1835000 GCF_023055355.1 Agelaius tricolor | reverse complement strand
CTCTCGGCCCTCGCTCGGCGGCGCCTTTCGACGCCGTCTCTCGCTCTCCCCGAGGCCGCCGCGCCGCCGCATCCGCGGCGCGGCCCCGCGGCGAGGACGAGCTCCGCCCCAGCGGCTCGCTCCGGGAGCGGGGAGCTACGGAGCGCTCCCCGAGTCTGCATTTAGGGGGACGAAGGCCCTCGCGCGGCGACGACGACGACCGCGGCGACGCCCGCCGGGCCCGCAGGGAAGGGATCGAGGCCCGCCGAGGGAAACGCTTCCCTCGCCGAGCACCCCTGACCGCCTTCCCTCCGGCCACCGGCGGCACGCCGCCGCCGCCGCCGCCGCCCGCCGCGGGCGACGGGCCTGCGAGGCGACCCCAGCCGCGCCGCCGGGGTGGCCCC
The DNA here is from genome assembly GCF_023055355.1 of Agelaius tricolor. Lineage (NCBI taxonomy): Eukaryota > Metazoa > Chordata > Aves > Passeriformes > Icteridae > Agelaius > Agelaius tricolor. Next base: position 1,834,617 of record NW_027269320.1, on the reverse strand, counting down.
CGGACGGCGATTGATCGTCAAGCGACGCTCAGACAGGCGTAGCCCCGGGAGGAACCCGGGGCCGCAAGTGCGTTCGAAGTGTCGATGATCAATGTGTCCTGCAATTCACATTAATTCTCGCAGCTAGCTGCGTTCTTCATCGACGCACGAGCCGAGTGATCCACCGCTAAGAGTTGTCTGCCTTTCGGGCACCGCTCACGCCAGAGCGGCCCCTTTTTTTTGGTTTAGGACAATGCCGCCGAGGACGCGCGGGCGCGCGCCTGGCTTCCGAGACCGTACGAGCACACGGAAAACGGGAGGGAAAAAAAGGAAAAAAACAAACCCACTCTCCGAAGGCCGGCCAAGAGGCGGGGGAGCCCGCGCCCCCGACCGCCTCCCCCCGCGAGGGGAGACGCCGACCTCACCCACGCCGTCCTTCGGAGGCGGCCCAGGCGCCCGGGCTCGGCCCGGCCTCCGCGCGGAGGGCCGGGCGGCGCGCGCCGGACGCGCGGGGGGCACAGGGCGGCCCGCCCGCTTCTCGCTTTCACGGGACGACGCGCACAACGCACACGGCACGCGGCCGGGGGCGCGCGGCCGTCGGCCCCCGCGCCGCGCCGGCTCTCCCCTCGGCCCCGACGCCGCGGGCCTGGCGCGGAGCGCCGCCGCGCCGCCGCGCGGCCGGCGTTGTCTCTCTTCCCCCCACCACCACACGGGCACGGGCCTTTCCCCTGGGCTCGAGACGGGCACGCGACGGCGACCGGCACAGCCCGCCGGCACGCCTCCCGCGGGACCGCTCCCCCGCCGGGCGGGCGGGCGAGCGACCGGCGGACGCGCTCCGCCGCCGGCCCCGGAGGCGGGCGCCACCGAGAGCCGAGCCGGCGTCGCCTGCGCCCGAGGCCTGCCGGACGGCAGACCCGGCCGCCGCCGGGGCGGCAACGCCCGGCACCGCCGCCGCCGCCTCGCACCGCCGGGGCCCCTCGCCTCGGGCACGCGCCCGGCGGGAAGGCGCCGCGGCGGCTGAGCCGGGGGGCAACGCCCGCTCTCCTCGTTCGCACGCGGAGACCGGGCGGGGAGGAGCGCCCCCGCGGCCGCCCCCGCACGCCTTCCTGCGCGGCCCACACGCGGCCGCGCGGGCAAGGGCGACGGAGGCGAGGCGACGAGCGGAGCCCGGGACGGGACCGCCGCCGGCCGACGGCGGGCGCCGTCCGGCCGACCGTCCCCGCAGGGAGGGACACCCGTCGAGCGGCGCCGCCGCCGCTCGCCACGGGGTCGCCCGCGCTCGCGGGCCTCCGCCGCCGGAGGGCCCGCCGAGCGCTCGCCCCCCCCCCACCGGCGGGCGGGGCGGTCGAGCCAGGGGACGGCCGGCGGACGACGGCGCCGCCGCGCCGCGCCTTCGAGGAAGGAAAGGCCGTCGAGGGGAAGAGAGGCGCCGGACGCGCCGGACGCGGCGCCGCCGCGCGCGCCAGAGACCGCGGCGGCGGGCCCAGGAGAGAGAGCGCGGGCGGGCCCCGGCGGCCGTCGCCCCGCGGCCGAGGAAGGGGCAGAGAGCGCGCGCTCTCTGCCGGGCGTCGCCCGTTACCACGAGGCGGGCGGGTCGGCCCCCGCGGCCGACCGCGCGCCGCGGCCTCTCCGCCGAGGCCGGGCCGCGGAGAGGGGGGGGCAGGGCGCCCCTCCCCGGCGCGGCGCGGTTGACCCCGCCCGCGGCGCGCGGCGGGGACGACGACGACGACGGCCGCGACGGAGGAGCGCGGCCGGTGGCCACGGGACAACCACCGCAGGGGATCGGCGGGAGTAGCTGCTCCCCACCCCTCCGTGGCGCCCCGCACGGCCACCGCCCGCGGCACACGCCCGCCGCCGCCGCCGCCACCGCCGCCGCCGCCACGGCGGGCCACGCCGAGCCGCCCGAGTCTTTAAACCGCCGCCCGGCCCCGCCGGCCCCCCTTTCGGCCCAACCCGCAGCGTTTGACGACGCCGAGGGCAAGAAAACCTGGGGGGGACCGCCGAGGCGCCGAGCGCTAGGTACCTGGCCCTGGGGCGAGGGAAACGACCTGCATGGCCCCCGCCGGGGTGCCTCCCCCGCTGCCGCCCTCGGGGGAGCGTCCACCGGCGGGGGCGCGCCCGACATCTGCCGCCACCAC
>NW_027269320.1:1822500-1827500 GCF_023055355.1 Agelaius tricolor | reverse complement strand
CCGCCACCGGTGCCCGGGGGGGGCCGCCCCCCCCCGTGGCCAATCGACCGGCAGAAGCCGGGCCGGAGCGGGACACGCTCGCGGCTTCTCTTTCTCTCTCTCTCTCTTCTCCTCTCTCGGCAACTCTCTCTGGGCTCGCTCTCTCGGCTCTCTCTCCCCGCCTCGCCTCGGGGCCGGCGAGCAGCTTTCTCGGATCGTCTTTCGCCCTTCTTGCTCTCTCTCGGCCTTCTCCGGATCCGCTCTTGCGCGGCCCTTCTCTCTCGCCTCCGCGGATCCGGCTCTTTCGCGCGGCCCCTTCTCTCTCGCCTCGCCAACTGGACCCACTTTTCCCTGGGAAGGACGGGAGCCGGGACACAAAGGCACGCGCGCTTCGTTCCCGGCTAGGCGGCACTCGCTTGGCCCTGGCGACCGCACGCGCGGCCGCTCCGCTCCGCCTCGGACGCAGGTACGGGGTCAACCTGCGGGGATGCGGCCCGTCACCTCGCTCCCATAAGACGGACAGACGAGTCCAAAGCCGGCCAGGCCTCCAAGAGGACCAATGCAGCTCGACCGGGGAGGGGCGCCAACGCAGGCCGCCTCCTACCATGACGCAGCCGGAGGCGGCCGACAACAGCGACCCCTTGGTGAACTTCCGCAGACGGCCGAGACAACAGGTCTACCCGGCCGGCGCCGAAATTGCACTAAGTCCCGCCGGAGCGAGGTAGACCTGATGTCCCCGGCCGGCGCCCGCCACCAGGGGGCAAGGCCGGCCCCCGGCGGACCCCGGAGCGAGGTAGACCTGATGTCCCCGACCGGAGCCGGGGTAGACCTGATGTCCCCGACCGGAGCCGGGGTAGACCTGATGTCCCCGGCCGCAGCCGGGGTAGACCTGTTGTCCCCGGCCGCAGCCGGGGTAGACCTGATGTCCCCGGCCGGAGCCGGGGTAGACCTGATGTCCCCGGCCGCAGCCGGGGTAGACCTGATGTCCCCGGCCGGAGCCGGGGTAGACCTGTTGTCCCCGACCGGAGCCGGGGTAGACCTGATGTCCCCGGCCGCAGCCGGGGTAGACCTGATGTCCCCGACCGGAGCCGGGGTAGACCTGATGTCCCCGGCCGGAGCCGGGGTAGACCTGATGTCCCCGGCCGCAGCCGGGGTAGACCTGTTGTCCCCGGCCGCAGCCGGGGTAGACCTGATGTCCCCGACCGGAGCCGGGGTAGACCTGATGTCCCCGGCCGGAGCCGGGGTAGACCTGTTGTCCCCGACCGGAGCCGGGGTAGACCTGATGTCCCCGGCCGCAGCCGGGGTAGACCTGATGTCCCCGGCCGCAGCCGGGGTAGACCTGTTGTCCCCGGCCGGAGCCGGGGTAGACCTGATGTCCCCGGCCGGAGCCGGGGTAGACCTGATGTCCCCGACCGGAGCCGGGGTAGACCTGTTGTCCCCGACCGGAGCCGGGGTAGACCTGATGTCCCCGGCCGCAGCCGGGGTAGACCTGATGTCCCCGGCCGGAGCCGGGGTAGACCTGTTGTCCCCGACCGGAGCCGGGGTAGACCTGATGTCCCCGGCCGCAGCCGGGGTAGACCTGATGTCCCCGGCCGCAGCCGGGGTAGACCTGTTGTCCCCGGCCGGAGCCGGGGTAGACCTGATGTCCCCGGCCGGAGCCGGGGTAGACCTGATGTCCCCGACCGGAGCCGGGGTAGACCTGTTGTCCCCGACCGGAGCCGGGGTAGACCTGATGTCCCCGGCCGCAGCCGGGGTAGACCTGATGTCCCCGGCCGCAGCCGGGGTAGACCTGATGTCCCCGACCGGAGCCGGGGTAGACCTGATGTCCCCGGCCGCAGCCGGGGTAGACCTGATGTCCCCGACCGGAGCCGGGGTAGACCTGATGTCCCCGGCCGGAGCCGGGGTAGACCTGATGTCCCCGGCCGCAGCCGGGGTAGACCTGATGTCCCCGACCGCAGCCGGGGTAGACCTGTTGTCCCCGGCCGGAGCCGGGGTAGACCTGATGTCCCCGGCCGCAGCCGGGGTAGACCTGATGTCCCCGGCCGCAGCCGGGGTAGACCTGATGTCCCCGACCGGAGCCGGGGTAGACCTGATGTCCCCGACCGGAGCCGGGGTAGACCTGATGTCCCCGGCCGGAGCCGGGGTAGACCTGATGTCCCCGGCCGCAGCCGGGGTAGACCTGATGTCCCCGACCGGAGCCGGGGTAGACCTGTTGTCCCCGGCCGGAGCCGGGGTAGACCTGATGTCCCCGACCGGAGCCGGGGTAGACCTGATGTCCCCGACCGGAGCCGGGGTAGACCTGATGTCCCCGGCCGCAGCCGGGGTAGACCTGATGTCCCCGGCCGCAGCCGGGGTAGACCTGATGAGCCGGGTCCGGCTCGGATCCATGGTTGACCTCCTGTCCCCCTGTTGTCGCCCGCCGCCCGGGCACCTCGCCGTGCCCAGCGACCCCAGAGCCGGGTGAAGCTCACAGCCTCATAACACCCCGGAGCCAGATGGCTCGATCGACCCCCCGTCCCACACAATGAACCCCAACCCCACCCCCCCTTTCAAGACCATGACATGTTTTCCATTTTTTTGTTGTTGTTCTTTGGGGGGATTTGGTTTGGGTTTGCTTTGGTATTTTCTTTTGTTTTGTTTTTCGGGGGGGGGGGGGGGTGGGGGGGGGCTGTTTTGGGGGTTTTTTGGGGGTTTTTTCCAGTTGCTTTGGCTTTCTCTGATACTGATTTTTGAGGTTGGTTTTTTTTGGGGGGTTGGGGGGCTTGTGGTTTGGATTTGGGTTTTCTTGGGTTGTCCCCCACCCCCCCGGGCCCCCCCCCGCCCCGCCCCGCCCCTTTTTCTTTTCTCCTTTCCTGAAAGAATGGCTCTTCTATTTGCTTGGAACGAGAAACTTATCCGGGAAAGCAAACCAACCCAAAAATTGACCCATTGGATTTCTTTTTCTTTCCTATCGGAAGCGCCCCCAGCCGAGCCGACGGGCAAGCCGAGGCCGGTGCTCTGCCTGCTGACACGCTGACCTGGCCAAACAGCGCCCCCACCACCCACCCCCCGCCCTGCCCCGCCACGCCCTCCTGGGGTGGAACCTACCCAGGCCGGCCGCCCTGGCCCCGATGCGGCTCGCCCCGCCGCGCCCCTCCCCTCCCCTCCCCTCCCCGCCCCGCCCCGCCCCGCCCGCCGGTAGAGGCGACGGCGGCCGCCGGCACCGCCGCCAGCACACAGGCGCTGTGTGTAGCTTTCGGGCGGGTTGTTTCACGGTCCGCAGAGGTCTTGGGCCCTCGACGTGACTCTAGGGGGCCGTGGGGACTCGGTGCCGAGGCGCCCGGGGCCGGCACGAAGCCACCGGCCCTCGTCCGCACAGAGACAGAAACAGTGACACGCACCCCCCCCCCCCCCCCCCCCCAACAAACCCTAACCCTAACCCTAACTCCCCCCGCCCCCCACTAACCCTAACCCTAACCCTAACCCTAACCCTAACCCTAACCCTAACCCTAACCCTAACCCTAACTCCCCCCGCCCCCCACTAACCCTAACCCTAACCCTAACCCTAACCCTAACCCCCCCCCCACTAACCCTAACCCTAACCCTAACCCTAACCCTAACCCTAACCCTAACCCTAACCCCCCCCCCCCCCCCCCCCCCAACTAACCCTAACCCTAACGCACGGCCACGCCTGCAGGCTACCACACCGCTGCGCGTGAAAGGAAGGCGCGGCCAACCCTCCCCGCCCCCCTCGCCAACCCCTCCCCAGCCACCTCCACCCGGCCCCCTGCCACCCGCGCGCGCGCAGCCGCCCGCCGGCCCGCCCATAGGCATTCACGCTCTGGCGTGCCCTCTCTCCCTGGCCCTGCCCCGGCCCCTGGCCCTGCCCGCTCTGTGGCAAGCGCAGCCGGCATGGGCGGTTGGGGGCGCCCCGCCCTCCCCCATCAGCCTCCCCGGCGCTGTCTGCATCCTTTTGCCGCTTGCTAGGCTGCCGTAGGCCAAGGCCGGCCCGGGACAACAGGTCTAGCCAAGAGCCTGGGACAACAGGTCTACCCTAGGGGCCTGGGACAACAGGTCTAGCCAAGGGGCCGGGCTGCCGTAGGCGAGGGCCCGCCCGGGGACACCAGGTCTACCCCCAGGGCCTGGACAAAAGGTCTACCCCAAGGGGCCTGGGCTATCAGGTCTACCCCGGAAGCGCAGGACATCAGGTCTACCCCGGCGGCCCGGGACAACAGGTCTACCCCAAGGGGCCCGGGACAACAGGTCTACCCAAGGGGCCTGGGACAACAGGTCTACCCCGGCGGCGTGGGACAACAGGTCTACCCCGGAGGCCCGGGACAACAGGTCTACCCCGAAGCCTAGGACAACAGGTCTACCCCGGCGGCCCGGGACAACAGGTCTACCCTGAAGGCCTGGGACAACAGGTCTACCCCGAAGCCTAGGACATCAGGTCTACCCCGGCGGCCCGGGACAACAGGTCTACCCCGGAGGCCCGGGACAACAGGTCTACCCCGGCGGCCCGGGACATCAGGTCTACCCCAAGGGGCCTCTACCCAAGGGGCCTCGGCCATCAGGTCTACCCCGAAGCCTAGGACATCAGGTCTACCCCAAGGGGCCTGGGACAACAGGTCTACCCCGGAGGCCCGGGACAACAGGTCTACCCTAGGGGCCTCGGCCATCAGGTCTACCCCGAAGCCTAGGACATCAGGTCTACCCCGGCGGCCCGGGACAACAGGTCTACCCCGGCGGCCCGGGACAACAGGTCTACCCCGAAGCCTAGGACAACAGGTCTACCCTGAAGGCCTGGGACAACAGGTCTACCCCGAAGCCTAGGACATCAGGTCTACCCCGGCGGCCCGGGACAACAGGTCTACCCCGGCGGCCCGGGACAACAGGTCTACCCCAAGGGGCCTGGGACAACAGGTCTACCCAAGGGGCCTCGGCCATCAGGTCTACCCCGAAGCCTAGGACATCAGGTCTACCCCAAGGGGCCTGGGACAACAGGTCTACCCCGGAGGCCCGGGACAACAGGTCTACCCTAG
>NW_027269320.1:1812500-1815000 GCF_023055355.1 Agelaius tricolor | reverse complement strand
GGGCACCGCTCACGCCAGAGCGGCCCCTTTTTTTTGGTTTAGGACAATGCCGCCGAGGACGCGCGGGCGCGCGCCTGGCTTCCGAGACCGTACGAGCACACGGAAAACGGGAGGGAAAAAAAGGAAAAAAACAAACCCACTCTCCGAAGGCCGGCCAAGAGGCGGGGGAGCCCGCGCCCCCGACCGCCTCCCCCCGCGAGGGGAGACGCCGACCTCACCCACGCCGTCCTTCGGAGGCGGCCCAGGCGCCCGGGCTCGGCCCGGCCTCCGCGCGGAGGGCCGGGCGGCGCGCGCCGGACGCGCGGGGGGCACAGGGCGGCCCGCCCGCTTCTCGCTTTCACGGGACGACGCGCACAACGCACACGGCACGCGGCCGGGGGCGCGCGGCCGTCGGCCCCCGCGCCGCGCCGGCTCTCCCCTCGGCCCCGACGCCGCGGGCCTGGCGCGGAGCGCCGCCGCGCCGCCGCGCGGCCGGCGTTGTCTCTCTTCCCCCCACCACCACACGGGCACGGGCCTTTCCCCTGGGCTCGAGACGGGCACGCGACGGCGACCGGCACAGCCCGCCGGCACGCCTCCCGCGGGACCGCTCCCCCGCCGGGCGGGCGGGCGAGCGACCGGCGGACGCGCTCCGCCGCCGGCCCCGGAGGCGGGCGCCACCGAGAGCCGAGCCGGCGTCGCCTGCGCCCGAGGCCTGCCGGACGGCAGACCCGGCCGCCGCCGGGGCGGCAACGCCCGGCACCGCCGCCGCCGCCTCGCACCGCCGGGGCCCCTCGCCTCGGGCACGCGCCCGGCGGGAAGGCGCCGCGGCGGCTGAGCCGGGGGGCAACGCCCGCTCTCCTCGTTCGCACGCGGAGACCGGGCGGGGAGGAGCGCCCCCGCGGCCGCCCCCGCACGCCTTCCTGCGCGGCCCACACGCGGCCGCGCGGGCAAGGGCGACGGAGGCGAGGCGACGAGCGGAGCCCGGGACGGGACCGCCGCCGGCCGACGGCGGGCGCCGTCCGGCCGACCGTCCCCGCAGGGAGGGACACCCGTCGAGCGGCGCCGCCGCCGCTCGCCACGGGGTCGCCCGCGCTCGCGGGCCTCCGCCGCCGGAGGGCCCGCCGAGCGCTCGCCCCCCCCCCACCGGCGGGCGGGGCGGTCGAGCCAGGGGACGGCCGGCGGACGACGGCGCCGCCGCGCCGCGCCTTCGAGGAAGGAAAGGCCGTCGAGGGGAAGAGAGGCGCCGGACGCGCCGGACGCGGCGCCGCCGCGCGCGCCAGAGACCGCGGCGGCGGGCCCAGGAGAGAGAGCGCGGGCGGGCCCCGGCGGCCGTCGCCCCGCGGCCGAGGAAGGGGCAGAGAGCGCGCGCTCTCTGCCGGGCGTCGCCCGTTACCACGAGGCGGGCGGGTCGGCCCCCGCGGCCGACCGCGCGCCGCGGCCTCTCCGCCGAGGCCGGGCCGCGGAGAGGGGGGGGCAGGGCGCCCCTCCCCGGCGCGGCGCGGTTGACCCCGCCCGCGGCGCGCGGCGGGGACGACGACGACGACGGCCGCGACGGAGGAGCGCGGCCGGTGGCCACGGGACAACCACCGCAGGGGATCGGCGGGAGTAGCTGCTCCCCACCCCTCCGTGGCGCCCCGCACGGCCACCGCCCGCGGCACACGCCCGCCGCCGCCGCCGCCACCGCCGCCGCCGCCACGGCGGGCCACGCCGAGCCGCCCGAGTCTTTAAACCGCCGCCCGGCCCCGCCGGCCCCCCTTTCGGCCCAACCCGCAGCGTTTGACGACGCCGAGGGCAAGAAAACCTGGGGGGGACCGCCGAGGCGCCGAGCGCTAGGTACCTGGCCCTGGGGCGAGGGAAACGACCTGCATGGCCCCCGCCGGGGTGCCTCCCCCGCTGCCGCCCTCGGGGGAGCGTCCACCGGCGGGGGCGCGCCCGACATCTGCCGCCACCACCGCCACGTCCTTCTCGGGGCCCGGGGTTTCCCTCAGTAGCCCGGCGCTGCGCGCCCGAGAGGACCGCCGCGGCTCGGGCCGCCCCGCCGGCGCGGGGGACACGCGGGCCCGACCGCCGAGCACGACCTCGGGCGCGCGCGCGCGCCACCCAGCGCGGCCCGGAACGCCCGGAGGCCTCGGCCCTCGGACTTCCTCGGCCGCGCGCGAGAAGGGAGGCCGCTCGGCCCGAGAGCGGGACACTCTGCCGCGGCCGGCAAAGGCCCCCGCTGCTCCCCGGTGCGGGAAGGGCCGGAGGAGCCGCCTCCTCCGGGGCCCCGAAGGCGCCCCCGCCACCCGGCTCCCTCGCCCTTTTGGCCAAGCGGCGAGGGAAGGGGACGGGCGCGCCTCCGGGAGGGGCCGTGCCGAGCACCCCTCCCTCCCGGCACCCGGGCGGCCGATCTCGCGCGCAACGCCGAGGAGAGAGCCGAGCTCGGGAGAACTCGGGCCGCGGCGCCAGGGCGGCCCGCACGCGCGCCGGCGACCGGCGTTCGGCGGCGCCGGCCGCAGCGGCGAGAGGCTCGGAGGCCCGC
>NW_027269320.1:1802500-1810000 GCF_023055355.1 Agelaius tricolor | reverse complement strand
CGCCTCGCGGCCCGGCGCGGCGCCTGGGGCGGGGAACGGCGCCACGCGCGAGGGACGCCCCTCGCGGCCGCGGCCGACCCCGGCGGCCGGCCCTTCCCGCGACGCCGCGGGCAAGGAGCCGGGACCGCTGCGCAGCTTTTTCGCCACTCGGATGGAGCGCGAGGCTTCGCGTCTCTCTCTCTCTCTCGCTTTTTTTTTTTTTTTTGCCCGGGGCCCGCGCCCCGGTGCTTCGACCCTCGGCCTCGCGCTCGACACGACGCGCGCGCGGCGCGCGGAACGGGGCTCGGCCGGGGCTGACCCGCCCCCCCCAACTAAAGCCGAGAAAAACCCGCCCGCCGACCGGTCGCGGGCGAGCGACCGGCCGCCGGCGAGGTTGGGCCGAGCGGGGCCCCGCTCGCAGGGAGCGAACGCCCCAAGCCCGGCGCGTCCCCCCACCGGGCCGCGCGGAAAGCACCGGACGTGCTAGAGGAGGCAGCGACCCGACGAGGCGGGCGCGGCCCGGACACCGAGGCCCCTTTTCAGCCGGGGCGCGGCTCGCTCTGCAGCAGGCGGCGGAACGGCAAAGGAGCCTGCGGACCGGGCTCTGGGCCACCCGCGTCCGCGCCCCATCGCCTTCGGGCACTTTCGCCCTTCTTCTCTCTCGTGTCTCTTTTCCCTTCTCGCGGCTCAGCTCCAGCCGCACCGCCGCCCGGCGCTGCTCGCGGCCGGCACCCCACACGGGCGCTCCCCGGACCGGGGCCGGCACCGGCACCTCGCGTGGTTTTTTCAAGGACACCTGAAGGCTCGCGGGGCCACGCGGCCGTCACACAGCTCGGGACGGTCAAGACGCCCTTCCCCCAGGCCAGCGGGAGGGGCGACACCTCGCCTGCGACGGGAAGCGAATTGGAAAGGAGACCGCCCTGCCCGAGCACCGGACCCTCCCCGCCGTGGCTTCCCCGCCACAGAGAAGCCTCGGAAGGAGAGCCGGCCCGCCGGGGGCCCTCTCCGACGCCACCCGAAAAGCCACATCGATCAGCCGCGGCTCCGCGCCGACGGCGACAAGGGCCCCACGGCCACGCTTCCTGGGACAACAACGGCGACGGCCGCCCAGCCCGCCTGCCCGTCGGATCGCTCGCTCGCCGCAGCAGAGGAGCGCGGGGGGTGCCGCCACCCGCCCGCCCGCAGCCGGCAACGGCGGGACTGGAGCGGCCCGGGGAGAACCCGGCCGAGCGTGCGAGAAAAAGTGCCACCGACCTGGCGCGGCCACGGGCCACCGGCGGCTTTCGCCCGGCCTCGCGGCGGTCGGCTTGCCCTGCCGGAAAAAAAAAGCCGGGGGACGGCACGACAAAAGAAAAAGGCACACGGAGGCGCGTTCGCAACGCCCCGTGCTAGCCACGGGGGCCACGGGGCCAGGGGCCCGCAGCGGGGGGGCCGAGTGACGGGCCTCAACTGCCTCCCCACCACGGACTCACCGGCATCCCGCCTCGCGCTGTCGTCGCAACGCTCCTCAGTGCCGCGGCTTAGGGCCGCCAGAGAAAAAGAAAGAAGGCCCGCGGAGGAGGCCTGGCGGGTGCCCCCCACACTCCGCCCGCCTCAACCGAAAGCAACCCACCCGGCGCGGCAAAGCCGGCCCCGCCCGGCACAAGCGGCTCGGTCGAGCCCGGCCACGACCGAGGTAGGCGAGGCGCCGCCGCCTCGCCCAGGACCAGTCCGGGGGGCTCTCCGTCGGGTGCCGGGCCCGGCAAGTTCAAAAAAAGAAAAAGAACTAGGCCCAAAAATTCTGCCCGCCACAAGGCGGGTCCCCGGCTTAAGGCCGAGGGAGGGGGACGGCTTCTCCAACGCGGGCCGAGCACCGCCGCCACCGCCGAGGCGGACCGACGGGCCCAAAACCCCGCCCGCCGAGCGGGCCCCCGGCTTAAGGCCGGGCAGAAAAGGGACGAGGCGCCGCCGCCTCGCCCGCCACCGGTGCCCGGGGGGGGCCGCCCCCCCCCGTGGCCAATCGACCGGCAGAAGCCGGGCCGGAGCGGGACACGCTCGCGGCTTCTCTTTCTCTCTCTCTCTTCTCCTCTCTCGGCAACTCTCTCTGGGCTCGCTCTCTCGGCTCTCTCTCCCCGCCTCGCCTCGGGGCCGGCGAGCAGCTTTCTCGGATCGTCTTTCGCCCTTCTTGCTCTCTCTCGGCCTTCTCCGGATCCGCTCTTGCGCGGCCCTTCTCTCTCGCCTCCGCGGATCCGGCTCTTTCGCGCGGCCCCTTCTCTCTCGCCTCGCCAACTGGACCCACTTTTCCCTGGGAAGGACGGGAGCCGGGACACAAAGGCACGCGCGCTTCGTTCCCGGCTAGGCGGCACTCGCTTGGCCCTGGCGACCGCACGCGCGGCCGCTCCGCTCCGCCTCGGACGCAGGTACGGGGTCAACCTGCGGGGATGCGGCCCGTCACCTCGCTCCCATAAGACGGACAGACGAGTCCAAAGCCGGCCAGGCCTCCAAGAGGACCAATGCAGCTCGACCGGGGAGGGGCGCCAACGCAGGCCGCCTCCTACCATGACGCAGCCGGAGGCGGCCGACAACAGCGACCCCTTGGTGAACTTCCGCAGACGGCCGAGACAACAGGTCTACCCGGCCGGCGCCGAAATTGCACTAAGTCCCGCCGGAGCGAGGTAGACCTGATGTCCCCGGCCGGCGCCCGCCACCAGGGGGCAAGGCCGGCCCCCGGCGGACCCCGGAGCGAGGTAGACCTGATGTCCCCGACCGGAGCCGGGGTAGACCTGATGTCCCCGACCGGAGCCGGGGTAGACCTGATGTCCCCGGCCGCAGCCGGGGTAGACCTGTTGTCCCCGGCCGCAGCCGGGGTAGACCTGATGTCCCCGGCCGGAGCCGGGGTAGACCTGATGTCCCCGGCCGCAGCCGGGGTAGACCTGATGTCCCCGGCCGGAGCCGGGGTAGACCTGTTGTCCCCGACCGGAGCCGGGGTAGACCTGATGTCCCCGGCCGCAGCCGGGGTAGACCTGATGTCCCCGACCGGAGCCGGGGTAGACCTGATGTCCCCGACCGGAGCCGGGGTAGACCTGATGTCCCCGGCCGGAGCCGGGGTAGACCTGATGTCCCCGGCCGCAGCCGGGGTAGACCTGTTGTCCCCGGCCGCAGCCGGGGTAGACCTGATGTCCCCGGCCGGAGCCGGGGTAGACCTGATGTCCCCGGCCGGAGCCGGGGTAGACCTGATGTCCCCGGCCGCAGCCGGGGTAGACCTGATGTCCCCGGCCGGAGCCGGGGTAGAACCTGTTGTCCCCGACCGGAGCCGGGTAGACCTGATGTCCCCGGCCGCAGCCGGGTAGACCTGATGTCCCGACCGGAGCCGGGGTAGACCTGATGTCCCCGGCCGGAGCCGGGTAGACCTGATGTCCCCGGCCCGCAGCCGGGGTAGACCTGTTGTCCCCGGCCGCAGCCGGGTAGACCTGATGTCCCCGACCGGAGCCGGGGTAGACCTGATGTCCCCGGCCGGAGCCGGGGTAGACCTGTTGTCCCCGACCGGAGCCGGGGTAGACCTGATGTCCCCGGCCGCAGCCGGGGTAGACCTGATGTCCCCGGCCGCAGCCGGGGTAGACCTGTTGTCCCCGGCCGGAGCCGGGGTAGACCTGATGTCCCCGGCCGGAGCCGGGGTAGACCTGATGTCCCCGACCGGAGCCGGGGTAGACCTGTTGTCCCCGACCGGAGCCGGGGGTAGACCTGATGTCCCCGGCCGCAGCCGGGGTAGACCTGATGTCCCCGGCCGCAGCCGGGGTAGACCTGATGTCCCCGACCGGAGCCGGGGTAGACCTGATGTCCCCGGGCCGCAGCGGGGTAGACCTGATGTCCCCGGCCGCAGCCGGGGTAGACCTGATGTCCCCGACCGGAGCCGGGGTAGACCTGATGTCCCCGGCCGGAGCCGGGGTAGACCTGATGTCCCCGGCCGCAGCCGGGGTAGACCTGATGTCCCCGACCGGCAGCCGGGGTAGACCTGTTGTCCCCCGGCCGGAGCCGGGGTAGACCTGATGTCCCCGGCCGCAGCCGGGGTAGACCTGATGTCCCCGGCCGCAGCCGGGGTAGACCTGATGTCCCCGACCGGAGCCGGGGTAGACCTGATGTCCCCGACCGGAGCCGGGGTAGACCTGATGTCCCCGGCCGGAGCCGGGGTAGACCTGATGTCCCCGGCCGCAGCCGGGTAGACCTGATGTCCCCCGACCGGAGCCGGGGTAGACCTGTTGTCCCCCGGCCGGAGCCGGGGTAGACCTGATGTCCCCGACCGGAGCCGGGGTAGACCTGATGTCCCCGACCGGAGCCGGGGTAGACCTGATGTCCCCGGCCGCAGCCGGGGTAGACCTGATGTCCCCGGCCGCAGCCGGGGTAGACCTGATGAGCCGGGTCCGGCTCGGATCCATGGTTGACCTCCTGTCCCCCTGTTGTCGCCCGCCGCCCGGGCACCTCGCCGTGCCCAGCGACCCCAGAGCGGGTGAAGCTCACAGCCTCATAACACCCCGGAGCCAGATGGCTCGATCGACCCCCCCGTCCCACACAATGAACCCCAACCCCACCCCCCCCTTTCAAGACCATGACATGTTTTCCATTTTTTTGTTGTTGTTCTTTGGGGGGATTTGGTTTGGGTTTGCTTTGGTATTTTCTTTTGTTTTGTTTTCGGGGGGGGGGGGGGGGGGGGGGGCTGTTTTGGGGGTTTTTTGGGGGTTTTTTCCAGTTGCTTTGGCTTTCTCTGATACTGATTTTTGAGGTTGGTTTTTTTTGGGGGGTTGGGGGGCTTGTGGTTTGGATTTGGGTTTTCTTGGGTTGTCCCCCACCCCCCGGGCCCCCCCCCGCCCCGCCCCGCCCCTTTTTCTTTTCTCCTTTCCTGAAAGAATGGCTCTTCTATTTGCTTGGAACGAGAAACTTATCCGGGAAAGCAAACCAACCCAAAAATTGACCCATTGGATTTCTTTTTCTTTCCTATCGGAAGCGCCCCCAGCCGAGCCGACGGGCAAGCCGAGGCCGGTGCTCTGCCTGCTGACACGCTGACCTGGCCAAACAGCGCCCCCACCACCCACCCCCCGCCCTGCCCCGCCACGCCCTCCTGGGGTGGAACCTACCCAGGCCGGCCGCCCTGGCCCCGATGCGGCTCGCCCCGCCGCGCCCCTCCCCTCCCCTCCCCTCCCCGCCCCGCCCCGCCCCGCCCGCCGGTAGAGGCGACGGCGGCCAGCCGGCACCGCCGCCAGCACACAGGCGCTGTGTGTAGCTTTCGGGCGGGTTGTTTCACGGTCCGCAGAGGTCTTGGGCCCTCGACGTGACTCTAGGGGGCCGTGGGGACTCGGTGCCGAGGCGCCCGGGGCCGGCACGAAGCCACCGGCCCTCGTCCGCACAGAGACAGAAACAGTGACACGCACCCCCCCCCCCCCCCCAACAAACCCTAACCCTAACCCTAACTCCCCCCGCCCCCCACTAACCCTAACCCTAACCCTAACCCTAACCCTAACCCTAACCCTAACCCTAACCCTAACTCCCCCCGCCCCCCACTAACCCTAACCCTAACCCTAACCCTAACCCTAACCCCCCCCCCACTAACCCTAACCCTAACCCTAACCCTAACCCTAACCCTAACCCTAACCCTAACCCCCCCCCCCCCCCCCCCAACTAACCCTAACCCTAACGCACGGCCACGCCTGCAGGCTACCACACCGCTGCGCGTGAAAGGAAGGCGCGCCAACCCTCCCCGCCCCCTCACCAACCCCTCCCCAGCCACCTCCACCCGGCCCCCTGCCACCCGCGCGCGCGCAGCCGGCCCGCCGCCCGCCCATAGGCATTCACGCTCTGGCGTGCCCTCTCTCCCTGGCCCTGCCCCGGCCCCTGGCCCTGCCCGCTCTGTGGCAAGCGCAGCCGGCCATGGGCGGTTGGGGGCGCCCCGCCCTCCCCCCATCAGCCTCCCCGGCGCTGTCTGCATCCTTTGCCGCTTGCTAGGCTGCCGTAGGCCAAGGCCGGCCCGGGACAACAGGTCTAGCCAAGAGCCTGGGACAACAGGTCTACCCTAGGGGCCTGGGACAACAGGTCTAGCCAAGGGGCCGGGCTGCCGTAGGCGAGGGCCCGCCCGGGGACACCAGGTCTACCCCCAGGGCCTGGGACAAAAGGTCTACCCCAAGGGGCCTGGGCTATCAGGTCTACCCCGGAAGCGCAGGACATCAGGTCTACCCCGGCGGCCCGGGACAACAGGTCTACCCCAAGGGGCCCGGGGACAACAGGTCTACCCAAGGGGCCTGGGACAACAGGTCTACCCCGGCGGCGTGGGACAACAGGTCTACCCCGGAGGCCCGGGACAACAGGTCTACCC
Source organism: Agelaius tricolor (assembly GCF_023055355.1). NCBI lineage: Eukaryota > Metazoa > Chordata > Aves > Passeriformes > Icteridae > Agelaius > Agelaius tricolor. The sequence goes on along the minus strand of NW_027269320.1, from coordinate 1,803,681 downwards.
CCGAAGCCTAGGACAAACAGGTCTACCCCCGGCGGCCCGGGACAACAGGTCTACCCTGAAGGCCTGGGACAACAGGTCTACCCCGAAGCCTAGGACATCAGGTCTACCCCGGCGGCCCGGGACAACAGGTCTACCCCGGAGGCCCGGGACAACAGGTCTACCCCGGCGGCCCGGGACATCAGGTCTACCCCAAGGGGCCTGGGACAACAGGTCTACCCAAGGGGCCTCGGCCATCAGGTCTACCCCGAAGCCTAGGACATCAGGTCTACCCCAAGGGCCTGGGACAACAGGTCTACCCCGGAGGCCCGGGACAACAGGTCTACCCTAGGGGCCTCGGCCATCAGGTCTACCCCGAAGCCTAGGACATCAGGTCTACCCCGGCGGCCCGGGACAACAGGTCTACCCCGGCGGCCCGGGACAACAGGTCTACCCCGAAGCCTAGGACAACAGGTCTACCCTGAAGGCCTGGGACAACAGGTCTACCCCGAAGCCTAGGACATCAGGTCTACCCCGGCGGCCCGGGACAACAGGTCTACCCCGGCGGCCCGGGACAACAGGTCTACCCCAAGGGGCCTGGGACAACAGGTCTACCCAAGGGGCCTCGGCCATCAGGTCTACCCCGAAGCCTAGGACATCAGGTCTACCCAAGGGGCCTGGGACAACAGGTCTACCCCGGAGGCCCGGGACAACAGGTCTACCTAGGGGCCTCGGCCATCAGGTCTACCCCGAAGCCTAGGACATCAGGCCTACCCCGGCGGTCCCGGGACAACAGGTCTACCCCCGGCGGCCCGGACAACAGGTCTACCCCGAAGCCTAGGACAACAGGTCTACCCCGGCGGCCCGGGACAACAGGTCTACCCTGAAGGCCTGGGACAACAGGTCTACCCCGAAGCCTAGGACATCAGGTCTACCCCAAGGGGCCTGGGACAACAGGTCTACCCCGGAGGCCCGGGACAAACAGGTCTACCCTAGGGGCCTCGGCCATCAGGTCTACCCCGAAGCCTAGGACATCACGGTCTACCCCGGCGGCCCGGGGACAACAGTCTACCCCGGCGGCCCGGGACAACAGGTCTACCCCGAAGCCTAGGACAACAGGTCTACCCTGAAGGCCTGGGACAACAGGTCTACCCGAAGCCTAGGACATCAGGTCTACCCCGGCGGCCCGGGACAACTGGTCTACC